>NC_069504.1:866168105-866325605 GCF_027579735.1 Bombina bombina
AATTAATAAAAAATATATATAATACAAATGATGTGACGTGATAAAAAACACCTGCAAAACCTATGAGGCAAATGCTAGTGCTATATGCATTCAAACATAAGATATTCTGATATTATTCAAAACTATAATTAGACAAAAAAATCATATATATATATATATATATATATATATATATATATACACAGGTGGCCCTCGTTTTACAACGGTTCAATTTACACCGTTTCAGAATAACAACCTTTTTTTTCCAATCATGTGACTGCTATTGAAAAGCATTGAGAAGCAGTGCATTTATTAAAATAGCCAGTAGGTGGAGCTGTCCGCTTGTGTTGCAGCAAAGCCAAGCAAGCTGAAATTAATCAGTTTAACCAGACCTGAGCTATCAAGCAGATTTCAAAGGAACAAGATCTTCCTGTCTATAAATCAGTCCAGATTGGAATGCATAGAAAGAACTGTTTACAGAAAAATGCAAGCGAAGTCTGTGTTGTGTGAATATTTTATTAGTTTTTTAATGCTGTTTAGCAAATGTTTTTGTTCATTTAACTTAGTTTAATTATATATTCTGTGTTGTGTGATTATTTTATTAGGTTTATAATGCTGTTTAGCATTTAAAGTCTTCATTTTAAAGCTTTAAAAATAATTTATTTGGTGTTACTTATGACAATTTTGAGAGGAGCCTGGAACCTATCTCCCTCACTTTCCATTGACTTACATTATAAACTGGTTTTCAATTTACAACGGTTTCGATTTATAACCATTCCTTCTGGAACCTAAAACCGGCATAAAAACTTGTGATAAAAAATAATAACAATAAGTGAGTAACTCGTGACCCAATAATGAGTTATAGTGAATGAGGTCTTAATATATGCAAATATGAGTGGAATCACAAACCGTGATCAGCAAAAGTCAATTCAATAGTCAAATATCAGTAAGAGTTCCTCTGTCGTAGTCACGATGATAAATATGGTGGTCACGATGATTGGTGTATGATAGCTTAAAATAGATGGTATCCAGATACAGATAGAAGGCAGCTCTATTGTGAGATAGAAGATACAAGTACCAGTTCCTAAAAATAGGAGAAAGAAGAGGCGCCTAATGGTGTAATATTGTTGGTGTAGGCAGATGTAAACTTAAAAGAACGTCAGATATACTCACAAAGCCCAGGTGCACATCCAGTGCAATAGTAAACAAACCGAGGTTTTAGAGCCACTTGGCTGACTCAATCACTGGCAACAGCTTCAACAGGAACATCTCCTCAACAATGTAAGTTCCCAAAGTGAATCCGATATCCAAAGAAGTGAAGTAAGGTTGGATAAAAAGTATTGTATTTTATTAAAATCACTTTAAAAAGCAGAAAACACAACAACGCGTTTCTCATCGCTTACGCTGTTTCATCTGGCTTATAGTGTTCCCTCCCAACCTTGCTCTAATTAAACATACAAAGGACCAATCACGAAAGTGAAACAAAACACACCCTTTCGATTCAACACACTCTATTGGGCCACTGATCGGTGTCAGAGTAACACGTACAAGAGACCAATCAAAGGTCGAGCAAAACACACCCACAACAAGCTGTATACAATAGGACAAAGAAGCTGAAAATTGGGCCAATCACACAAGATTGTGTGTTGATGAGGACAACAATTCAGTCCGAACATAACGGCAATGAGTGAAGCTTAATTTCACAATAAATGATTAAAACAAATGGAATATTAAATATTAAAATAAATTAACTGCAATAGTCTAGTGTATCTAATCGATATCAGTATACAATTGCGTATCAAAACACATCCAAATGCGCTATAATATAACCGACTATATACAACGGAACAATAATGAGCGTGTCTCCCGACACACCCTTCTAATTCAACAAAACTTATTGGGCCACTAATCGGCATCAGAGTAAGTGATGGACATCTATGTTTGTCAAATATTTTGTGGTCAGATTGGCGGCTAGGAGTTTGTGTAAAGGAAAAATTGTGGCGGATGGCAGAAGGCCTGTGGTTTTTTCAGTTTTGCAGAGAATTGTGGTAAAATTGCTGGAGATTTGTTTGTCGTATTATGAATACATTTTGTTTCGGTTGTCTTTTGTAGTGGCCTTCTTCAGGGCCTTTAGAGTATCAGAGCTGGTAGGAAAGAATAAAGGGAACAAAGGGGGGCTCCAGATGGCTGATGTATCGGTATGCAAAGGTTCATTAGCTATATGGTTAAGGAAGTCGAAAATGGATTAGACAGGGAGGGGTTGTCAGATAATTTTAAGGGCAATGGGGGGAGTTTGTTGTCCAGTACAAGGGTTTAAGGAATATATGAGAGTGAGGCCTTAAATCATGGGCCCTCTTTTCATTCACATGGATGGGATGTCCCTGTCCCAATTCCAATTCCAAGCTGTTTTTAAGAGGTGTGTGGGTTTGGAGCCAAGGGACTTTGGGACACATTCATTTAGGATAGGAGCGGCTGGTCCATGCTTTGGGGGTAGGGTTGCGGGGATCAAAAGAATTGGGAGGTGGGTTTCTAATCGTTATGAGTCATATATTAGGCCAGCGTTGGTTTAGTTTTGTTTGATGTTTTATTTTGTTTACACAGGTCCGGTTCAGTGTTGGCTGATGGGTCACTCATACATATACTGGGCTAGGAAGGCAGTGGCTGTTAAAGAACTGGGGGTGCAGCTGGGGTTGTTGCCCGAAGTGGTCAGTATTCGTTGGTTTGGAGTCAGAGGCATGAGGTGGGATCAGTTGCTAGTAAAAATAATAGAATATGCAAGGTTGTTCTGCCCGCCTGATATACTGTTAATTCATGTTGGGGGAAATAATTTGGGCTTTATCTCTCAGAAGGATTAGGTAGATGGAATGAAGAGGGATGTTAGGAGGTTGGTGGTGCTTTTCCCTAGGTTGGTGATATTGTGGTCAGAAATTGAGCCTCGTTTGGCTTGGAGGGCGGCGTGGGATCTTAAGAAGCTGGATACATCTCGAAGGAAAGTAAACAGGATGATGAGTGGTTTTGTTAAAAAATGTGGTGGGCTGTCTTTACGGCATGTGGAATTTGAAGGGGATTTTGGTAAATGTTTTTTCCTTCGAGATGGGGTCCATTTAAATGAGGTTGGCCTGCATCTATTTAATTTTAACATAAAGAAAGGGGTTACAATGACCTTGGAGTTGGTTTGCAGGGCATGGCAGTAGGCCTTTGCCTGTGGCGGAGTGCTTGCCTGGTGGAATAGCAGTTGTGAGTACCTCCTTGATTGGCAGGAGAGAAGTTATTGGTTAATTATTTGGATAAAAGGGAATCTGTGACTGCTATGGGCAAGCTCTATTTTGGGGTTTAAGTGTTTGGTTATTTATCACTTGTTTTGTGTGTTTTATAAATAAAAAGCTGCGGCCTTTGTACCCCATTTATGGTGCTGTGTTTTTATTATGACTAACTACCTAGTGGAAGGGTCAAGGAAGCCCTGGAAGTATGAATACGGGGAGGGACATTTGACCCCTGCCTAGGTCTGGAGGATAGGTGGATGGGAAAAGGGGGTGGTGTTAGGAGGGGCCTGGGTAGGAGATTATATAGTAGGTGGGGGTGGCCTGGAAAGAGCACCAAAGTAGTCTGCAAGGTCCGTGAGTGAAGAAGCTCCCTCCCTTTATTTAGACTGAAGATAATGTCGTAGCTAGTCATAGCGGAGTACTTGCCTGGTGGAATAGCAGTTATGGGTACCTCCTTGATTGGCAAGAGAGAAGTTGGTGGGTAATTATTTGGATAATGGAGAATCTGTGACTGCTATGGGCAAGCTCTATATTTGGGTTTAAGTGTTTGGTTATTTATCACTTGTTATTTGTGTTTTATAAATAAAAAGCTGCGACCTTTGTACCCCATTTATGGTGTTGTGTTTTTATAATGACTAACTACATAGTGGAAGGGTCACTAAGGCTTGGCCTTGTCTGACTTGTCTGACAGTGAGTGGGTCACAGTTGCATAGCAGGCAGGAGGGGTGGGGGGAGTGGATAACAGGCTGGTCACGGGCTGCAGTGAAACTTTTTTGAGAGATGTAAAAAAAAACACGTTGTTTTATTTTGAACACACATTACCGGACAGTAAACTAAAATACCAGACTGTCTGGTCAATTACCAGACACCTGGCAACCCTAATAATTGGAGCTCAACCTGTTTTTCTTTAGAAGACTTGTATATAAAAAAACATACATTTTCAAAGACAAGTAACCAGGGTCAGTGGGGGAAAAAAGAAACTCCTGGTCCATCACTGAGAGCAGTGTGCCTATGTGTTTAAGCTGATACCTTACTTACACGGAGCAGACAGCTGAGTGCTGACTGTAGAGCCACAGTGGAGCATCACTTCTGATTTGATCAGATGCAAAGAGAGCAACTTTGAATTTGCTGTGCCACCTGGAAGGAGATTTTAGCGCCCCAGAATGCACTGCACTGAAGAAGAGATTGCAAGTTGTTTTGCCTGTCTGCGAGTTGATCAGTGATGATTATTGCTTTAAGTTTTTGCTGAAAATGGTCACACTGATCTGGAGGGACACACGAGGAGGCAGTAAAGGGGGGCAGCCGCCCCCTCTTGCCCCTCTCTGCAGACACTCATGGCTAGAACCCAATAGTGCTTAGCTGCTCTTATGTTTACTCTTCAACAAAGTACTGAGAAAACAAAGCAAATTTGATAATAGGGGTAAATGAGAAAGTTGTTTAAAATTGCATGTTCTATCTTAATCATGAATGTTTCATTTAGATTACTTTTATTATCAAATTTGCTTTGTTCTCATTGGTATGCTCCTTTGAAGAGTAACTCTAAGAGCAGCCATGCACCGCTGAGTGCTAGATGAAAACATCTGGTGAGCCAATGATGTGCAGCTACCAATCACTATCTAGCTCCCAGTTTTGCATTGTTGCTCCTGAGCCTATAAAGGTTTGCTTTTTAACAAAGGACATCAAGAGAGCAAAGCAAATTTGATCATTTGTCACCTCCTCACATTCCCGTCTATCGGACTTCTCCAGACTGGCTCCTGTTTTGAAGAACTTTCTCTGACTCACTCCATAAGACTCTCCTCTAGTCTTAAAGTTGCAAGCGCTCTTTAAAGACTCTACTGTTCAGGGATGCACATAATATACACTAACCTTTTCTAACCTCAGTTCCTCCCCTGTTTTGTTATCCCTGCTGTGAACCCCCTTAGCATGTAAGTCTGCAAGCCAATCTCCTTTTTGCTTAGGGGAGTGACAGTTTTCCCGAAATTCAATAAGCAATGTATTAGATCATGAGGAATATGTGTAATTTTGTCAAATGTGTATTTCGTTTTTGTGTTGTTTGCTTTTGTGTGTGTGATGCATTAGGAAAACTCCTTCCTCTTGAAATCCTATCTTTAATTTTTATCCTGTGTCTGCTTCATACAAATCTTTAGAGATTTTGGTCACTTATGTACTCTCACCAAGACAAATGGATTACTGAGATGTAACAAAGTTAAAGGGAGATAAAACCTTTTCCTGATTTAAATAGAACATACAACTTTTCAGTTTACTTCTTTTATCAAATCTGCTTATTTCCCTTGATATTCTTTGCTGAAGGAACAGCATTGCACTACTGAGAGCTAGTCAGCCAACCACAAGAGACAAATGTGTGCAGGCACCAATCGCCAGCTAGCACAATGTAGGATATTCAATTTACAACAATGGATACAAAGAGAACAAAGTAAAATTGAAAGTAGACGTTAATTTAAGTATCTTAAAATAACATGCCCTATCTGAATCATGGAAATTATTTTGACTTTCCTATCTCTTTAATGAATAACTAGGAGAGTTTAGGAGTTGGTATCATGACATGAAATTACCCCTTAAATGGATATTAAAGGTTCCTTTTAAATGGACATAAAACCAGTTGGGATAGAGACAAAATATAATATGTACTTTAACTACTTTACCTGCAAATTTATACTGCAGTGCCTCGCCATTAACCCTTTCTTTTTCGTTTCTCAATTGTAAATCTCTAACTCCCCCCCTCCATATTTCCTTCTATGGCTGTATCTATATCTATTGTTGTTTTGGTAGAATGCATAGGGATTATCTGATGCAGCATGCCTTGAAGCTGTTAACTCAGTTGAAATACAATGCCTGTGTCTAAATACTGATTATGGGAGGATGGATTTTGCTGATCCAGGCAGCTTAGCTATGTAATTCATTTTGCTTATTTTTTAAATTTGTTTTAAAATACTTGCCAGCAATGTTTTAAACAATTTTTTATGAAAACTATTTTTAATTAATTAGCCCTTTTTAGGATATGCACAGATCTCAACCGGTTTTATGTCCCTTTAAGAAGGGCCTGGCATCAGCAATAATGGGCAGCAATACAATACAATGCCCACATTTATATCTGTGCCATTCGCCGCATGTGCAGCGCAACCCCCTGCATCGCATATGAGCAGGGGGGGATACATTGAGAAATGCCACTTTAGTTGGCATAGTGAGTAAGAAGCAGCACCCTGCAGCAGAAGACACTTGGAAGCTGCATGTGCAGCAGCTCAAATAGAGCCCTAATGGTCCCATGCTCCTCCCGTAACATAGATGCTGCTATCTTGTAACCTAGGTTAAACTGCAGAGCGTCTGAAGGAGAGTTGTGCAAACACAGCATTGTAATGCATTAAGTTACATTTCAACATAGTGGCACCAGGACTAGAGGGAGCGGAGCATACCTCAATACAATACTTATAAAATGTGTTTAAATCTCCCTTTACATTTTTACTGTCCCCATAAATCCTGCTTCCATAGACCAGAATATGTCCCTGACGGTTTAGAGTAAAATATCTTATAAAGATCATTAAATTATTTCATGATAATACTCCTAGAGCACAAGCTTAACCTACAACTTTTAAAGGGACATTTAAACATCCTGGTTACAACTTTAGTAAAATGGATACTACTCACTATGCATGTTTTTTATCTCCTGTCGCTGCAGCTCTTTAAATCCTTTCTCTTGTTTTAACCAATTACGAAGCCTGTTGGTAAAGCTCTGCATCTTATAGACTGGGTACCGCCATCTTGTAGCGCGCATATTGTTGCATCCTGTGATAGAAGCAGTGAGCTTCACAGATTAGTGAGGCTACTGCCTTTCAGATGTACCTTGCACTTTGGGTTAGCTTACACAACAGAAAACAGAGCTTTACCATAGTTGCAGTTTCCTTCTACAGTTTAAGTTACATAATAAATAAAAAGGCCTCAGGAATAATAAAGAGCAGTGTACCCACAGTAAAACTGGTACAGCTCCTGCTCGTATATATATATATAATTCCGATTATCCTAGCTTTGTGAAGGTATAATCTAGATTTTATTAAAGAGACAAGAGACGATTATTTTGCATAAGCCTTTTCCTTTACTACTCAACAGCCATTAAATAAACATAATACATTTTAAACATTTAACATAGAAAGAATAGATATAAAAACAATGACCAATGAAAAGCAACATTGAAAGTTGATATTCAAAACAGACCAATCAGCAATGTTCATTATGTTATAAACAGTCCACACACAATCCCAACTGCCTCTTTGATCTTTGGTGCTTGAAAAGCAAAGTGTGGAATTTTCGGAAATAAAACCATAAACGAAAATGAAGAAAACAAACAGGAACCAGAAAAAATAAAGAAAAAACTGGTAACTTGAAGGAAGGGATCTTGAAGAGGTGGAAGGTAGAACATCTGATAAGCTTATTTTGAAGCGATCTGAAATTCAGAATCCAGATGAGAAAGGGCCTGGAGCTGAAAAAATACAATAACAGTAAATATTAAAACATAAATAGGGTATGGGTATAGGGAGGGAAAATAATCGTCTCTGTCTCTTTAATATAATTTAGATTATACCTTCACAAAGCTAGGATAATTGGAATTTTATTACAAGGACAGAGACATATTTTACAAGTTTAAAGCTAACAAAATAATCATTAATCTAATAAACATTGAGGTAAAGAATTATGGTTTTAAAATAAAATTGTCTAATTACAGAGCTCTGAGGACCAATCTGCGAGCATTAAGAATTTCTTGAAGAGATGCTGATTTACAAAAAGCTTTAGAAGCAGCGCTCTCTCTTATAGAATGAGAAAGTGAAAGATTGATCTATTCCTGCTTCATTCATGACCCATTTTATCCACCTAGTGATAGAAGTAGAAGAACAGGAAGATGAGGAGGAGAAAAAGAAATCAAAAGTTTATTAGAAGAGGAGGTTTGAAAGGAGGAGGTATGTTTCTCGTATTCTTTGAGACAAGTACACATACATTAGGAAGGATGATCAGAAAAATAAGGATAATAATATAGAAGAAGACATAGACTTAGTTCTAGAAATATTAAAATTACACCTTGAGGTGAAAACATTTTAGAAGAAAAATCTATAGCTTTGACATCAGAAACCTCTTCTGCAAGATAAAAGACAAAGAAGAGAAGCAAGTTTACAGGTAAGTTGTTTTAAGTGAAGAGATTCATTTAAAGGCCAAGATTGAAAAGAGAAAACATTAAATTAACATCTCAAAATGAGGAATACTTAGCCGAAGGAGGTCTCTTAATCTTTATAGATTTCATAAGTCTGGAATAGAAATATGTTGGCCAATAGGAGAATTGTTAATTAATTCATGGCCTGCAGAAAATAGCGGATCTTAAACATTAATAGACCTATAAGCCAGACCCTCCTCATAAAGGGAAGAAAGAAAATTCAAAATTTCATTTAAGGAGCTGAAAAGGGATCAAATGTCTTTGACTGCACCAGCCAGACCATCAAGACCAGGATGATAAATAAGATTTCTTAGTTCCTGGAGCCCATGAGTCTTGTAATAATGATCTAGCTGATGAAGAAAGACCCTCTGAAGCCCAAGATCCCCTGAAATTGTCCATGCAATAAGGTGCAGAGAACCTTGAAGAACTAGGTCGTGAAAATCTCTGTTTGGATCTGACAGAAGGTATGGAACCATGGGAAGTAAGACTGAAACTGATATGACATTTCCAACAGAGACGGGTACCAGGACTGGGTTGGCCAGAAGGGGGATATCAGGAGTAGCCAAATCTTGCTCCTCCTGACCACATTCAACACTCGAGGGAATCATCGAGAAAGGTGGGAAGGCATAAGCTCCTTGAAGTGGCCAAGATTGGAGAAATGCATCTATGGCTAGAGCTTCCGGATCCGGACACCAACTGTAAAAATGGAGAATCTGATAATTGAGACGGAAAGCAAATAAATCTATCGAGAAAGGACCTCTGATAAGAAGTATTTTTTGAAAGAAATCTGTATGTAATTTCCAATCGCTTGAGTCTAAAATATAACGGGAACCCCAATCTTCTGCAGTTTTGGAGAGGACCTGGAATATATTCCGCTTTGAATAGAGATATTGTTCTGAAGACAATGGTGAATAAAATTCTTTGTGATATCTGACAATTGTTTGGAATGAGTGTGCCACCAAACGATTCAGATAACGACAGCTGAAATATTGTCCATCCTTAGAAGAATCGAAATAGGAGAATTCTGTTTGATAAAACTCTTGATTGCAAAGGATCATGCTATTAGCTCGAGGCAATTGATGTGTAACTTGCATCCCGAAATGGACCATTTGCTCCGGTATTTGAGATCCACATCTTGCTCCCCAACCCTGAATTGCTTGCATCCGATTCTAATTATAATATCTGGAGCTTTCCCAAATATAGCTTTGCGTTCCAAGCTTCTATATTGGAGAGTCACCAGATCAATTCTAACCTGGCTTCTTCTGATAAAGAGATTCTGTGAGAATAAGAAAAACCCTTTCTTAAGTAAATATTTTTAATCTCTGTAAAGCTCTGTAATGTAAGGGAGCTGGAAATATTGCCTTGAATAGAAGAAGACAGAAGTCCCACAATTCTTGAAAGAGTCCTGATAGGGAAGAATGTCTTCTTTAAAGATGGAGAATTTCTAATTTTATGTTATTTATGTTCTCTAAAGGTAACTTAGGGTAGAAACTGTAGTATCTATTAAGAAACCTAGAAAAACCAACTTCTGGGACGGTATAAGAACTGATTTTCTTGAAGTTGATCAGGAAACCTAAGTTCTTCAAAATATCTAGAGTCATCTCTAGATCAATAGAAAGAAGAGAAGGGTCTTGATTCATAATGAGAATGTCATCCAAATAAATAATGAAATGAATTCCCCTTAGTCTCAACCATGCTACAACTGGTTTTAAAATCTTGGTAAAAACCCATGGAGTGGAATATAAACCGAAAGGGAGACAAGTAAACTGCCAAATAGAATCTTTTCAAAGAAATCTGAGAAACTTGCGATGGGAAAAATGAATAGGAACTGTTAAATAAGCATCTGTTAGGTCTAATCATACTAACCAATCCTTGTCCATAAGACAATCTCTTAAAAGACGAATACCTTCCATCTTGAAATGATTGTACGATAGGAAGGCATTCAGATTATCAAATTTATCACTGGACGAAGAGAACCTTCTTTCTTTTTCACAAAGAACATGTTGCTGAGAAGGACTCTAACGTGTCTGGAGCCAGTTATATAGCTTGTTTCAAATGGAGATTGGAGATCTCTTGATCTAATAAATCTGAAACTGTTTTTGCAAAAACAATGGGGTTTGGGATCTGAACCTGAAAGGGAGGGGAAAGAAAATCTAGAAGAAGACCTGAAAACAGCTTCTAATTACCCAAACATCTGAAGTAATTACTCTCCAATTTTCTATGAAAAGGGATAATCTGCCTCCAACTTTGTGTGGAGAAAAATTTGTGAAGTGTAAAGAAAATGATTTTACCTGAGAAAGGTCTGGGACGAGATCTTGACCTTGAGAATCTAAGATTCCAGGGATGTTGTCTTGAGGGGAAAAAACTTGAAAGGGAAGGGTTGGGAGGAGGATATTGTTGGAATTGTTGAAATTGAGGTTGGTTATTAAAGTTTGAACGACCGGGAAAGCAACCTCTTCCTTTCCCGGCCCATTCAAAAACACGACTGTGTTGAGGATAAAAATCTTTTTTGTGGAAGTTTTAACTTTATTTAGAGAATTGAAGGTATTCACATATGCACTAAGTTCCTTCAAT
Source organism: Bombina bombina (assembly GCF_027579735.1). Lineage (NCBI taxonomy): Eukaryota > Metazoa > Chordata > Amphibia > Anura > Bombinatoridae > Bombina > Bombina bombina. The sequence goes on from NC_069504.1 coordinate 866,179,137, forward strand.
CCTAAATTTCCAAAGAGAAGGTCCTCTGCCTAGAGGACCCATCTTTATAGGAGCAAAATCTGAAATTTTGGGGTCAATGCGTCTTAAGACCATTCTTCTGTGTTGGGAAGACATGGCCATGTTGGCATCTCCGAATAAATAAACGGATCTTTGAATCCACTGTCTTACTGTGTAAGGAATCCAACATAACCTTATTAACAATTGCCTCCTCTGTGAGCTCAACATTTTTTGTAATTGGACCCAAATTGTCCAAATATCTATCCTGGCATGCCTTAATGTATCTGTTAGGACCTTTTTTAAGATTAAAATCTTTCGGCTAGATTTAGAGTTTTGTCGGTAATGACCCGCGTAGCTAACGCTGGCTTTTTTTCCCCCGCACCTTTTAAATACCGCTGGTATTTAGAGTTCACAGAAGGGCTGCGTTAGGCTCCAAAAGGGAGCGTATAGCATATTTACTGCCACTGCAACTCTAAATACCAGGGGGTGCTTACGGACGCGGCCAGCTTCAAAAACGTGCTCGTGCACGATTCCCCATAGGAAACAATGGGGCAGTTTGAGCTGAAAAAAAACCTAACACCTGCAAAAAGCAGCGTTCAGCTCTTAACGCAGCCCCATTGTTTCCTATGGGGAAACACTTCCTAAGTCTGCACCTAACACCCTAACATGTACCCGAGTCTAAACACCCCTAACCATTACACTTATTAACCCCTAATCTGCCGCCCCTGCTATCGCTGACCCCTGCATATTTTTTTAACCCCTAATCTGCCGCTCCGTACACCGCCGTAACCTACATTATCCCTAATGTACCACTAATGTGCTGCCCCTAACCAGCCGACCCCCTATATTATATTTATTAACCCCTAATCTGCCCCCACAATGTCGCCGCCAGCTACCTACAATAATTAACCCCTAATCTGCCGACCGGACCTCACCGCTACTATAATAAATGTATTAATCCCTAATCCGCACCTCACTAACCCAATAATAAATAGTATTAACCCCTAATCTGCCCTCCCTAACATCGCCGACACCTAACTTCAAGTATTAACCCCTAATCTGCCGACCGGACCTCCACCGCTACTATAATAAATGTATTAACCCCTAAAGCTAAGTCTAACCCTAACCCTAACACCCCCCTAAGTTAAATATAATTTAAATCTAACGAAATAAATTAACTCTTATTAAATACATTATTCCTATTTAAAGCTAAATACTTACCTGCATAATAAACCCTAATATAGCTACACTATAAATTATAATAATATTGTAGCTATTTTAGGAATAATATTTATTTTACAGGCAACTTTGTAATCATTTTAACCAGGTACAATAGCTATTAAATAGTTAATAACTATTTAATAGCTACCTAGTTAAAATAATTACTAAATTACCTGTAAAATAAATCCTAACCTAAGTTACAATTAAACCTAACACTACACTATCAATAAATTCATTAAAAAAAATACCTACAAATAAATACAAATAAATAAACTAACTAAAAGTACAAAAAATAAAAAAAGCTAAGTTACAAAAAATAAAAAATTAATTACAAACATAATAAAAATATTACAACCATTTTAGCTAATTACACCTACTCTAAGCCCCTAATAAAATAACAAGACCCCCAAATATAAAAAAAATGCCCTACCCTATTCTAAAATTAAAATAGAAAAGCTCTTTTACCTTACCAGCCCTTAAAAGGGCCTTTTGCGGGGCATGCCCCAAAGAATTCAGCTCTTTTGCCTGTAAAAAAAAACATACAATACCCCCCCAACATAAAACCCACCACCCACATACCCCTAATCTAACCCAAATCCCCCTTAAATAAACCTAACACTAAGCCCCTGAAGATCTTCCTACCTTATCTTCACCACACCAGGTATCACCGATCCGTCCAGGCTCCGAAATCTTCATCCAAGCCCAAGCGGGGGCTGGAGATCCATCATCCGGCTGAAGTCTTCTATCAAGCGGCAAGAAGAAGTCCAGAAGAGGCTCCAAAGTCTTCATCCTATCCAGGCAGAAGAGGAGATCCGGACCGGCAACCATCTTCATCCAAGCGACATCTTCTATCTTCATCCGATGACGAGCGGCTCCATCTTGAAGACCTCCGGCGTGGATCCATCCTCTTCTTCCGACATCCTAAGTCCGAATGAAGGTTCCTTTAAATAACGTCATCCAAGATGGCGTCCCTCGAATTCCGATTGGCTGATAGGATTCTATCAGCCAATCGGAATTAAGATAGGAAAAATCTGATTGGCTGATCGAATCAGCCAATCAGATTCAAGTTTAATCCGATTGGCTGATCCAATCAGCCAATCAGATTGAGCTCCCATTCTATTGGCTGATCAGAAAAGACAATAGAATGCGAGCTCAATCTGATTGGCTGATTCAATCAGCCAATCAAGATTTTCCCTACCTTAATTCCGATTGGCTGATAGAATCCTATCAGCCAATCGGAACTTGAGGGACGCCATCTTGGATGACGTAATTTAAAGGAACCTTCATTCGGACTTTAGGACGTCGGAAGAAGAGGATGGATCCGTGCCAGAGGTCTTCCAAGATGGAGCCGCTCGTCATCGGATGAAGATAGAAGATGTCGCTTGGATGAAGATGGTTGCCGGTCCGGATTCTCCTCTTCTGCCCGGATAGGATGAAGACTTTGGAAGCCTCTTCTGGACTTCTTCTTGCCGCTTGATAGAAGACTTCAGCCGGATGATGGATCCCCAGCCCCCGCTTGGGCTTGGATGAAGATTTCGGAGCCTGGACGGATCGGTGATACCTGGTGTGGTGAAGATAAGGTAGGAAGATCTTCAGGGGCTTAGTGTTAGGTTTATTTTAAGGGGGGTTTGGGTTAGATTAGGGGTATGTGGGTGGTGGGTTGTAATGTTGGGGGGGTATTGTATGTTTTTTTTTACAGGCAAAAGAGCTGAATTCTTTGGGCATGCCCCGCAAAAAGCCCTTTTAAGGGCTGGTAAGGTAAAAGAGCTTTTCTATTTTAATTTTAGAATAGGGTTAGGGCATTTTTTTATTTTGGGGGGCTTTGTTATTTTATTAGGGGGCTTAGAGTAGGTGTAATTAGCTTAAAATTGTTGGTAATCTTTTTCTAAAGTTTGTAAATTATTTTTTTATTTTTTGTAACTTAGTTCTTTTTATTTTTTTGTACTTTAGTTAGTTTATTATTTGTATTTAATTGTAGGTATTTGTATTTTAATTAATTTATTGATAGGTGTAGTGTTAGGTTTAATTGTAGATAATTGTAGGTATTTTATTTAATTCATTTATTGATAGTGTAGTGTTAGGTTTAATTGTAACTTAGGTTAGGATTTATTTTACAGGTAATTTTGTAATTATTTTAACTATTTTAGCAATTAAATAGTTCTTAACTATTTAATAGCTATTGTACCTGGTTAAAATAAATACAAGTTACCTGTAAAATATATATAAATCCTAAAATAGCTACATATAATTATAATTTATATTGTAGCTATATTAGGGTTTATTTTACAGGTAAGTATTTAGCTTTAAAAAGGAATAATTTATTTAATAAGAGTTAATTTATTTCGTTAGATTTAAATTATATTTAACTTAGGGGGGTGTTAGTGTTAGGGTTAGACTTAGCTTTAGGGGTTAATACAATTATTATAGTAGCGGTGAGGTCCGGTCGGCAGATTAGGGGTTAATACTTGAAGTTAGGTGTTGGCGATGTTAGGGAGGGCAGATTAGGGGTTAATACTATTTATTATTGGGTTATTGAGGCTGGAGTGAGGCGGATTAGGGGTTAATAACTTTATTATAGTAGCGGTGAGGTCCGGTCGGCAGATTAGGGGTTAATAATTGTAGGTAAGGTAGCAGCGACGTTGGTGGCGGGCAGATTAGGGGTTAATAAATATAATATAGGGGTCGGCGGTGTTAGGGGCAGCAGATTAGGGGTACATAGGGATAACGTAGGTTGCGGCGGTGTGCGGTCTGCAGATTAGGGGTTAAAATTTTTTATTAGAGTGGCAGCGATGTGGGGGGACCTCGGTTTAGGGGTGCATAGGTAGTTTATGGGTGTTAGTGTACTTTAGAGCACAGTAGTTAAGAGCTTTATGAACCAGCGTTAGCCCATAAAGCTCTTAACTCCTGACTTTTTTCTGCAGCTGAGTCTTGTCGTTAGATTTCTAACGCTCACTTCAGCCAAGACTCTAAATACCAGCGTTAGAAAGATCCCTTTGAAAAGATAGGATACGCCAATGGCGTTAGGGGGATCTGCGGTATGGAAAAGTCACGGCTGCAAAGTGAGCGTTAGACCCTTTCCTGACTGACTCTAAATACCAGCGGGCGGGTAAAAAAACCAGCGTTAGGAGCCCCTACGCTGGTTTTGACGGCTAACGCCAAACTCTAAATCTAGGCGGTTATTATTACAAATTTAATAATGTTTGCATCAATCTCCGGGGTAATTGCAGTTTTGTAGGGTAACGTCTGGCTGAGGACACTCAGCTTTTAAAGTTGATCTGGCTTTATTAGAGAGAGATTTTCTCAAATAGTGGTCCAGAAATTTAGTGACCCTTTTAGATGGTCTCTAATTTGAAGATCTATGGTGTTGGAGATCTTCTGGTCCAAGTATTCTAGGCCTTCATTATCAAACAAGTTTAACTTTTGATTTCTTTACTGATTTTTAACTTTTTTGAGTTTTTTAGCTCTTTTGGCCTTAGGATAATAGTCTGACGATGAACTCTCAGAAAATTCTGGAGAATAAATGGACTGCCAATAATTCATATCGGAATTAACATCAGTTTCCATATTGGAGTCCGAAGACTCAGTTGTAGAGACTAAGTCTACCATTCTCTTGACAGCACATTTTTTAGAGCAATTATTTCGGAATCAGAATCTGAATTTAAAATTTTTGATTTGCGAGCTTTAAATCTAGTGTCTGATCTAGACAGACTGGACGCTCCATCAAAATCATTATAAATCTTTCTTTTAGATTTTTTAGATAAATGCTTACTCTTATGAGTAGCTTTTCTGGGGGTTCCAGAATTTTTGTTGACAGTATTAATTGCTGTCTGGAATTGATTCCTTAAATCTTTTTATAGAGGAGTCAATCAAATTTTTGACAGACTCAGCATTAAATGCAAAAGAGTCTTCTTGAGACATATTGTTAATGTGAAGAAAAAATATTTTTTAAAACAAAATAAATAAAAATTAATTAAATAAATAGTAAATAACTAAGGGGTTAATTAAGGTTAGGAGATTGTGCAAGAAAAATTAATAATCTAATAATTAAATCAGTAAAATGATAAATTAAAAACAGTTTTGAATAATGATAAGGGAGCTTCACCAGATGACAGAAATAATAAAGAGGTCTGGGCGAGTAGACAAAATGTTGAACAGAGAGCAACGTTGTAACGATGTTGCAACTCTGACAGCTGAGGTAAACAGTGGGCGGGAAAGAGCTGCATCACTAGGGCTAGAAGATAAACAAAACGTCACAAGATGGGCGTAATCACGTGACCAGCGAGTAAAATGTCGTCAGAGGAGCAGTAAGACCAACCGGAGCAGCAAACAGGTAAAAAACGATCAGGAGGGGGTAATTAAAAAACAGAAGTCATGAAAAATAAAATGATAGTAGAAAGAAATAGAAAGTACTAAAAAGAACTAAAAAGCAACAACAAAAAACTGACATAAAACAATGAATAAACAAAACAAAAACTTGAATAAAACTTAATATAATTAACAAACAAATGGGAATAAAAATAATACTAAAGAAAACAATTTTTAATGCACAATAATTATTTCAAATGAGCTAGCAAGAGAAATACTTATCCTTGAGAGCAGCAAAAGAAAAGAGGCAGTTGGGATTGTGTGTGGACTGTTTATAACATAATGAGCATTGCTGATTGGTCTGTTTTGATTATCAACTTTCAACGTTGCTTTTCATTGGTCATTGTTTTTATATCTATTCTTTCTATGTTAAATGTTTAAAATGTATTATGTTACTTTGAATGGCTGTTGAGTAGTAAAGGAAAAGGCTTATGCAAAATATAAGTCTCTGTCCTTGTAATAAAATCATTTTTTGAGGGTGATATTGCAAACACATACCTCATGGTGAGGGGAACTCAAATAGTCAGTTTCCAAATTGAATCTTTTTAAACTTCGCACTGCCTGGCAGGCTGCAAATTTACTACAATCAGTCTCAGACCACACAGACAGCAGCTTGCTCTCTCAGCCAGACAGCGCACTGACTTGTTTTGCTGTCTGACACTCTCTCTTGTCTCAATAGCATGTGCGCTGTGCGGGTCTACAGACTTAGTGATGTCACTTAATCATGTGACGTGTGTGTCACAGTCTGATTACGCTGCTAGCCTGCTACCCTGACTGGTGTTGTGAATTGACTGTTATGTCAGAAGTGAACACCAGCAGGGTGGCACCAATCTACCACCTGTTAGGCTGTTACCGACACTCTACAGTTTACACTGAGAACGGCACACAAAGCCACATGGAAGTTAAGTGATAAAATAAAAAAAAATGTCCATTGAAATGTCCGGTTTTCTACCACAGATAATACTGGACAGAAAAGTAAAATACTAGACTGTCTGGTATCTATTAGCCCCTTTCAGAGGTAGAATGCTTTCCAGAGGGGTTATCTGAAATTGGCATGGAGCTTTATGGTGGCAAATGTTGTGATGCCTGGAGACACTATGTTTATTACTATTTCTGGTAATATTCCTATGATGCTCCCCCCATCTCCTTCTGATCTTTCTGATGGCATGCCCTAAATAATGGATTCCACATTTACATGTTAATACGTATATTAAAAAGGTGGAACCACAATCAAGTCTCCCCCGGATGGGATATCTACATCCTGTAGTGGAGGATGTAACCTCTTTAGCTCCATGGGATATATATTTGCGCATATTGCACCTTTTTAATATTGCACCTATAAGCACCCTTCATATTTGATTTTTTATCTCTAGATGATCTTCCTAAACAGGTATTTTTATTCATTACTATTTTGCTGGGTGCTAGTTTTTGTTTCAGTGTAGGTGCCCTTCTAAATGTGATTTTAGGTTTGTCCTAGATTTTTTTCTGAATAGGGTAAAGGTACCAATGTTTATTAATAATTCGTTTTATTACTTTATGAAACAGCAGCAGGAAATACCACATATGCCATCCTTTTGAATAACCCAGTACAGGTATCGCATCGATTTTAGAAACCCAGAGATAATTTTTAGGAACCGAGAAATTGAACAAAAAACATGATTGGACACCCAGTACACTTCGTTCTCCTTCAGCCTTTTTAAACGAGGGTCCAGGACCCTCAACAGAAACAAACAGCAGGAAACAACACATATGCCATCCTTTTGAATAATCGTGTACAGGTATGTCATTGATTTTAGAAACCCGGAGATAATTTTTAGGAACCGGGAAATTGATCAAAAAACATGTTTGGACACCCAGTACACTTCCTTCTCCTTCAGCCTTTTTATACTAGGGTCCAGGACCCTCAACAGAAAAAAAAAACAGCAGGAAACACCGCATATGCCATCCTTTTGAATAATCCATTACAGGTATGGCATCCATTTTAGGAACCCGGAGATAATTTTTAGAAACCGGGAGATAGAAAAAGATGCTTGGACAGTACACCCAGTGCAGGTCGTTCTCCTTCAGCCTTTTTAGACAAGGGTCCAGGACCCTCAACAGAAACAACAGCAGGAAACAGCACATATGCCATCCTTTTGAACAATAGAGTACAGGTATGGCATGGATTTTAGAAATCCCGGAGATAATTTTTAGGAACCATGAAATTGAACAAAAAACATGCTTGGACAACCAGTACACTTCCTTCTCCTTCAGCCTTTTTATACTAGGCTCCCGGACCCTCAACAAAAACAACAGCATGAAAGACCACATATTCCATCATTTTGAACAATCAAGTACAGGTATGGCATTGATTCTAGGAACCCGGCGAAAATTTTTAGGAACCGGGATATGGAAAACGATGCTTGGACAACCAGTACACTTCGTTCTCCTTCAGCCTTTTTAGACGAGGGTCCAGGACCCTCAACAGAAACAACAGCCTGAAACACCACATATTACATCATTTTGATCAATCAAGTACAGGTATGGCATTGATTCTAGGAACCTGGCGATCATTTTTAGGAAAAAGTGACTGTGGGTGATACACTCAGCGCCTACTCCAAAAAGACCCTGGCTTTGGGTATTGACTCCTAGTAGTCAATAATTATAATAGAAATATGTTGAACAATCCAAAGCGCCTATAAGGCTGGGTCTAAAGCTAGTTGAAACAAATTAACAACTATATATAAAATTATATATAAAAATAACACTTTATTATTACAAGCATGGATCCATGTTACAATTGAAAAACATAAAATAGAATAAAACGATTAAAAGAATAGAACCAAAAGTAGCGCCTTATCAGACCGATCCCCCTAGTGTGGGATCTTATTCTTCTATCACCTTGCTACAGGTGGGGGTCGCCTCGTTAGGGGCTATTTAGAAAACCTTGTGTGTTCCTCGGTGTAATAGTAATGCCCACCCAGAGACTATTTTGAGATGTGGTGTGCAGTGATAATGCAGCAGAAAATTCTCACCTTGCTTAGGGTAGTGATGGATATAATAAACCTAAGTGGCAGTAATGTGATGAGAAATTTGCAAGTGTGTCCTACATACACATTAGTGTTACCTAATAATCAAAGTTGGTGACAAGTGTGAGTGGTGCGGTAGTCAGTGAATCACATTTGAAAATTACAAGCCTGTTTCGTTCTTTTTAGAACTCATCAGTAAAAGATAGAAATCTATCTTTTACTGATGAGTTCTAAAAAGAACGAAACAGGCTTGTAATTTTCAAATGTGATTCACTGACTACCGCACCACTCACACTTGTCACCAACTTTGATTATTAGGTAACACTAATGTGTATGTAGGACACACTTGCAAATTTCTCATCACATTACTGCCACTTAGGTTTATTATATCCATCACTACCCTAAGCAAGGTGAGAATTTTCTGCTGCATTATCACTGCACACCACATCTCAAAATAGTCTCTGGGTGGGCATTACTATTACACCGAGGAACACACAAGGTTTTCTAAACAGCCCCTAACGAGGCGACCCCCACCTGTAGCAAGGTGATAGAAGAATAAGATCCCACACTAGGGGGATCGGTCTGATAAGGCGCTACTTTTGGTTCTATTCTTTTAATCGTTTTATTCTATTTTATGTTTTTCAATTGTAACATGGATCCATGCTTGTAATAATAAAGTGTTATTTTTATATATAATTTTATATATAGTTGTTAATTTGTTTCAACTAGCTTTAGACCCGGCCTTATAGGCGCTTTGGATTGTTCAACATAGATCATTTTTAGGAACCGGGATATGGAAAAAGATGCTTTGACAACCAGTACACTTCGTTCTCCTTCAGCCTTTTTAGACACGGGTCCTGGACCCTCAACAGAAACAACAGCAGGAAAGACAACATATTCCATCATTTTGAACAATCAAGTACAGGTATGGCATTGATTTTAGGAACCCGGCGATAATTTATAGGAACCGGGATATAGAAAAAGATGCTTGGACAACGAGTACACTTCGTTCTCCTTCAGCCTTTTTAGACGCGGGTCCTGGACCCTCAACATAAACAACAGCATGAAAGACCACATATTCCCTAATTTTGAACAATCAAGTACAGGTATGGCATTGATTCTAGGAACCCGGCGATCATTTTTAGGAACCGGGATATGGAAAAAGATGCTTTGACAACCAGTACACTTCGTTCTCCTTCAGCCTTTTTAGACGAGGGTCCAGGACCCTCAACATAAACAACAGCATGAAACACCACATATTACATCATTTTAAAAAATCAAGTACAGGTATGGCATTGATTTTAGGAACCCGGCGATAATTTATAGGAACCGTGATATGGAAAAAGATGCTTGGACATCCAGTACACTTCGTTCTCCTTCAGCCTTTTTAGACAAGGGTCCAGGACCCTCAACAGAAACAACAGCAGGAAAGACAACATATTCCATCATTTTGAACAATCAATTACAGGTATGGCATTGATTTTAGGAACCCAGCGATAATTTATAGGAACCAGGATATGGAAAAAGATGCTTGGACAACCAGTACACTTCGTTCTCCTTCAGCCTTTTTAGACGAGGGTCCAGGACCCTCAACAGAAACAACAGCATGAAACACCACATATGCCATCCTTTTGCACAATAGAGTACAGGTATGGCATCCATTTTAGGAACCCGGAGATAATTTTTAGGAACCGGGAAATTGAACAAAAAACCATGCTTGGTCAACCAGTACACTTCGTTCTCCTTCAGCCTTTTTAAACAAGGGTCCAGGACCCTTAACAGAAACAACAGCAGGAATCACCACATATGCCATCCTTTTGAATAATACAGTACAGGTATGGCATCAATTTTAGGAACCCGGAGATAATTTTTAGGAACCGGGAAATTAAAAAAAAAGCATGATTGGAAAATCAGTACACTTCGTTCTCCTTCAGTCTTTTTATACGAGGGTCCCGGACCCTCAACAGAAACAACAGCATGAAACAGCACATCTGCCATCCTTTTGAACAATAGAGTACAGGTATGGCATTGATTTTAAAAACCCAGAGATAATTTTAAGGAACCGGGAGATGGAAAAAGATGCTTGGACAGTAGACCCAGTACAGGTCATTCTCCTTCAGCCTTTTTATAAGAGGGTCCAGGACCCTCAACAGAAACAACAGCAGGAAACAGCACATATGCCATCCTTTTGAACAATAGAGTACAGGTATGGCATTGATTTTAGAAACCCGTAGATAATTTATAGGAACCGGGAAATTGAACAAAAAAAATGATTGGACACCCAGTACACTTCGTTCTCCTTCAGCATTTTTATAAGATGGTCCTGGACCCTCAACAGAAACAACAACAGGAAACACCACATATGCCATCCTTTTGAATAATCCAGTATAGGTATGGCATTGAAATTAGAAACCCGGAGATAATTTTTAGGAACCGGGAGATGGAAAAAGATGCTTGGACAACCAATACAGATCATTCTCCTTCAACCTTTTTATACGAGGATCCAGGACCCTCAACAAAAACAACAGCATGAAACAGCACATATGCCATCCTTTTGAACAATAGAGTACAGGTATGGCATTGATTTTAGAAACACAGAGATAATTTTTAGGAACCGGGAAATTGAACAAAAAAAATGATTGGACACCCAGTACACTTCGTTCTCCTTCAGCCTTTTTATACGAGGGTCTCGGACACTCAACAGAAACAACATCAGGAAACACCACATATGCCATCATTTTGAATAATCCAGTACAGGTATGGCATTGATTTTTGAAACCCGGAGATAACTTTTAGGAACCAGGAGATGGAAAAAGATGCTTGGACACCCAGTGCAGGTTGTTCTGCTTCAGCCTTTTTAGTTGAGGGTCCAGGACCCTCAACAGAAACAACAGCAGGAAACAGCACATATGCCATCCTTTTGAACAATAGACTACAGGTATGGCATCCATTTTAGAAACCCGGAGATAATTTTTAGGAACCGGGAAATTGAACAAAAAACCATGCTTGGACACCCAGTACAGGTTGTTCTCCTTCATCCTTTTTATAAGAGGGTCCAGGACCCTCAACAGAAACAACAGCAGGAAACACCACATATGCCATCCTTTTGAAAAATAGAGTACAGGTATGGCATCGATTTTAGGATCCCGGAGATAAATTTTAGGAACCGGGAAATTGAACAAAAAACCATGCTTGGACACCCAGCACAGGTCGTTCTCCTTCAGCCTTTTTATACAATGGCCCACGACCCTCAACAGGCACAACAGCATGAAACACCACATATGCCATCCTTTTGCACAATAGAGTACAGGTATGGCATTGATTTGAGGAACCCGGAGATAATTTAGAGGAACCGGGACTATTGAACCAAAAATGTGCTTGGACACCCAGTACAGGTCGTTCTCCTTCAGCCTTTTTATACGATGGCCCACGACCCTCAACAGCCACAACAGCATGAAACACCACATATGCCATCCTTTTGAACAATAGAGTACAGGTATGGCATCGATGGAACCCGGAGATAATTTTTCTGAACGTGAGATGGAAAAAGGTGCTTGGTCGGTCCTCCTACTTAAAATTTGGGGCACTGCGCATGCAATGTACTGTGCCACCAGATATGAGTGATGTGTTAAGTAGTACTATTCTTAACAGTTTAATCACTGTTATGTGCCTTTTTTTTGCTTTGAGTTTTGTAGCCACAGTGCAGCAGCAGAGGCCAGAAAAATTAGGCATGTACAGATGCCTTAAAAACTTGGTATTGTTGCAGCCGCTGCTATAGCAGCGGCCAGAAAAATTTATGTTTGTAAAACAGTTAGAAAGTGCCCTAAAACCTTGCGGCTTGAACACTAGTTGTTGGCGGATAAGTCACGCAAGTCATCCTGCATTATAAGAAAAAAAAAGCCAGCGTGTGTACCATTTGTAGCCCAAGGCAGCTCATCTCATCATCAGGCCTTTTTTACTCAAATGTATCGCCCAATGTCAGTCCCTTCGGGATCCATCCCTCATTCATTTTAATAAAGGTGAGATAATCAAGACTTTTTTGACCTAGGCGACTTCTCTTCTGAGTGACAAAACCTCCTGCTGCACTGAAGGTCCTTTCTGACAGGACACTTGAAGCGGGGCAGGCCAGAAGTTCAATTGCAAATTGGGATAGCTCAGGCCACAGGTCAAGCCTGCACACCCAGTAGTCAAGGGGTCCATCGCTCCTCAGAGTGTCGAGATCCGCAGTTAATGCTAGGTAGTCTGCTACCTGTCGGTTGAGTCTTTCTCTGAGGCTGGATCCCGAAAGGTTCTGGCGAATCATAGGAGTTAAAAAGGTCCGCATGTCCTCCATCAACAGCACGTCAGGAAAGCGTCCTGTCCTTGCCGCCGTGGTCGTGGGAGGAGGAGGATTACTTTCATCTCTTCCCCTGTTAGATTCCCATTGTGCTGTGCCATCACCCTTATACGATGTGTAAAGCATAGTTTTTAATTTATTTTTAAAATGCTCCATCCTTTCCGACTTGCGGTAATTTGGTAACATTTCAGGCACTTTATGCTTATACCGGGGGTCTAGTAGCGTGGACACCAAGTACAGGTCGTTCTCCTTCAGCTTTTTTATACGAGGGTCCCTCAACAGGCACGACAGCATGAAAGACCCCATTTGCACAAGGTTGGATGCCGAGCTAATCATGTCCCTTTTCTCGTCCTCACTGTTGTCACTGAGGGTATCTTCTTCCCCCCAGCCACGTACAACACCACGGGTACCAGATAGGTGACAACAACGAGCACCCTTGGATGCCTGTTGTGCTTGGTCTTTTTCCTCCTCCTCCTCCTCAAAGCCACATTCCTCCTCTGACTCCTCTTCCTCACAATCCTCTTCCTGCGTTGCCGCAGGTCCAGCAAGCGATGCTGATAAGGCTGTTTCTGGTGGTGATGGACACCACAACACTACCTCTTCCTCTTCACGCTCATCTACAGCCTGATCCAGCACTCTTCGCAGGGCATGCTCCAGGAAGAAAACAAATGGTATGATGTCGCTGATGGTGCCTTCGGTGTGACTGACAAGGTTTGTCACCTCCTCAAAAGGACGCATGAGCCTACAGGCATTGCGCATGAGCGTCCAGTAATTTGGCGAAAAAATCCCCAGCTCCCCAGAGGCTGTCCTAGCACCCCGGTCATACAAATACTCATTAACAGCTTTTTCTTGTTGGAGCAGGCGGTTGAACATTAGGAGTGTTGAATTCCACCGTGTCGGGCTGTCGCAAATCAAGCGCCTCACTGGCACGTTGTTTCGACGCTGGATATCAGACAAGTGCACCATGGCCGTGTAGGAACGCCTGAAATGGCCACACACCTTCCTGGCCTGCTTCAGGACATCCTGTAAGCCTGGGTACTTATGCACAAAGCGTTGTACAATCAGATTACACACATGTGCCATGCACGGCACATGTGTCAACTTGCCCAATTTCAATGCCGCCACCAAATTACTTCCATTGTCAGAAACAACCTTGCCAATCTCCAGTTGGTGCGGAGTCAGCCACTGATCCACCTGTGCGTTCAGGGTGGTCAGGAGTGCTGGTGCGGTGTGACTCTCCGCTTTCAGGAAAGTCAACCCCAATACGGCATGACACTGCCGTACACGAGATGTAGCATAGTACCTGGGGAGCTGGGGGGGTGCCATAGATGTGGAGCAAGAAGCAGAAGTTGAAGAGGACTCAGCCGAGGAAGAGGTTAGGGAAGAGGATGGAGTAGGAGGAGTAGAGGAGGTAGAAGCAGGCCTGCCTGCAAGTCGTGGCGGAGTCACCAACTCTTCTGCACAGCCACGCATTCCATGCTTGTCAGAAGTCAGCAGGTTTACCCAATGCGCAGTGTAGGTGATATACTTGCCCTGACCATGCTTTGCAGACCAGCTATCCGTGGTCATATGGACCCTTGCCCCAACGCTGTGTGCCAAACATGCCATTACTTCCTTTTGCACAATTGAGTACAGGTTTGGGATTGCCTTTTGTGAAAAGAAATTTCTGCCAGGTACCTTCCACTGTGGTGTCCCAATAGATACAAATTTTTTGAAAGCATCAGACTCCACCAGCTTGTATGGTAAAAGCTGGTGGGCTAAGAGTTCACACAAGCCAGCTGTCAGACGTCGGCAAGGGGGTGACTTTGAGAAATTGGCTTCTTATGCTCAAACATGTCCTTGACAGACACCTGACTGTGGGCAGATGACCAGGAACTGCTACGTAAGAGAGACTCAGTGGAGGATGGTTGAGAGGGGGCAAGGAGGACAGCAGTGGTTGACGTGGCTGAAGATGCTGGAGCAGGAGGAGGATGGCGGATTTGAGTTTGTGTGCTGCTTCTACTCATGTGTTCTTCCCATCTGCGTTTGTGATGTGAGACCATGTGCCTTCGCAAAGCAGTTGTACCTAGGTGGGTGTTGGACTTCCCACGACTCAGTTTCTTTTGGCACAGGTTGCAAATGGCATCACTGTTGTCAGAGCCAGACACACAAAAATATGCCACACTGCTGAGCTCTGCGATGACGGCATTCTGGTGGTGATGACAGCATGCGTTGATTGGCGTTGGCGTACTGTCTGGCTGACCCCGGGTGCCGATGCATGCTGTCTGACTGTGCCACTAGCTCCTTGAGACGACCTCCCCCTGCTTCCAACTCATCTCCTCCTCATCATCTCTGTCTCCCCATCTGAACTTTCCCCCTCTTCTTCTTCTCTTCTAGCAGGCACCCACGTGACATCCACCGACACATCATCATCAACCGCTTCACTTGTATCTGACACATCAACAGCAGCGGGTACAACATCATCATCATCATCATCATCATCACACCGTACCTCCATGTCTGTAATGCTGCCTGACTGAGACATATCACTGTTATCTACATCCTCTGTCAATGATGGTTGCACATCACTCATTTCTTCCAACTGATGTGTCAATAACTCCTCTGACAGATCAAGTGAAGCGGCTGTGGTGCTAGTGTTGGTGGTGGCGACAGGTGGGCGAGTGGCACTGGTCACTTGAGAAGAGGTGCCCAAAGCACAGCTGGAGGTGGATGGTGCGTCAAGGTTAGGAGGACTAGGAGCGGAAACTGTAGAAGATTGGGTGTCCTGTGTTAGCCATTCAACTAGGTCCTCCTCAGAACTTTTCGCGCCCCCCTGGCACCTGGCCTCTGAACAATGTGCATATTTGTAGGTTCTAAAGGAATCACAGCACCTGCGGGGTGGCTTGCCTCTGCCTGTCATTTTTTTTTAAATGTACACTTACAATACTATTAAACAAATTATGAGTGGTGGCACTGGGCAAGTGGGAACAGTATACACTGTGAGCCTAAACAAAAAAGCAGACTGATGTTTCAAAATCAAAAATGTTTATTTTTTAAATATTAAATGTACTGTGACAACAAATATGATTGGTGGCACTAGTTGGCAAGTGGGCAGGGCTGGCACACACGCTGGGAGGAAGGCAACTGCAATTAGATTACACTAGCTGACTGATGATGCTTCACAGTCCAACATTTTTAAAAAAAATCTTTTTACAATACTGTTAGAACAAATATGATTGGTGGCACTAGTTGGAAACGGCAAGTGGGCCTGGCACACACGCTGGCAGGCAGGCAACTGCAATTCAATGGCACTAGCAGAATGATGATTCACAGTCAAAAAAGTTTTTATTTTAAATATTTTGAAACCTGTTAGAACAAATATGATTGGTGGCACTAGTTGGCTTGGCAAGTGGGCCTGGCACACACGCTGGGAGGAAGGCAACTGCAATTAGATTACACTAGATGACTGATGTTTCACAGTCAAGAAATTTTTTATTTTAAATTTTTACAATACTGTTAGAACAAATATGATTTGTGTAACTAACTAGTTGGCAAGTGGGCCTGGCACACATGCTGGCAGGCAGGCAACTACAATTCAATGGCGCTAGCAGACTGATGATTCACAGTCAAAAAAGTTTTTATTTTAAATATTTACAATACTGTTACAACAAATATGATTGGTGGCACTAGTTGGCTAGTGGGCCTGGCACACACGCTGGCAGGCAGGAATCTGCAATTCAATTGCACTAGCAGATTGATGATTCACAGTCTAATAATTTTTTATTTTAACAATTTACAATACTGTTAGAACAAATATGATTTGTGTAACTAACTAGTTGGCAAGTGGGCCTGGCACAGACGCTGGCAGGCAGGCAACTGCAATTCAATGGCACTAGCAGAATGATGATTCACAGTCAAAAAAGTTTTTATTTTAAATATTTTGAAACCTATTAGAACAAATATGATTGGTGGCACTAGTTGGCTTGGCAAGTGGGCCTGGCACACACGCTGGGAGGAAAGCAACTGCAATTAGATTACACTAGATGACTGATGTTTCACAGTCAAGAAATTTTTTATTTTAAATATTTACAATACTTTTAGAACAAATATGATTTGTGTAACTAACTAGTTGGCAAGTGGGCCTGGCACACACGCTGGCAGGCAGGCAACTGCAATTCAATGGCACTAGCAGACTGATGATTCACAGTCAAAAAAGTTTTTATTTTAAATATTTACAATACTGTTACAACAAATATGATTGGTGGCACTAGTTGGCTAGTGGGCCTGGCACACACGCTGGCAGGCAGGCAGGAAACTGCAATTCAATTGCACTAGCAGACTGATGATTCACAGTCTAAGAATTTTTTATTTTAAATATTTACAAAACTGTTAGAACAAATATGATTGGTGTAACTAGTTGGCAAGTGGGTCTGGCACACATGCTAGCAGACAGGCACCTGCAATTCAATGGCACTAGCAGACTGATGATTCACAGTCAAAAAAGTTTTGATGTAAAATATTTTCAAAACTGTTATAACAAATATGATTGGTGGAAGTAGTTGGCAGCAAGTGGGCCTGGCACACACGCTGGCAGGCAGGCAACTGCAATTCAATGGTACTAGCAGACTGATGATTCACAGTCAAAAAAGTTTTGATTTAAAATATTTTCAATACTGTTACAACAAATATGATTGGTGGCACTAGTTGGCTAGTGGGCCTGGCACACACGCTGGCAGGCAGGAAACTGCAATTCAATTGCACTAGCAAACTGATGATTCACAGTCTAAGAATATTTTATTTTAAATATTTACTATACTGTTAGAACAAATATGATTGGTGTAACTAGTTGGCAAGTGGGCCTGGCACACACGCTGGCAGGCAGGCAACTGCAATTCAATGGCACTAGCAGACTGATGATTCACAGTCAAAAAAGTTTTGATTTAATATATTTTCAAAAATGTTATAACAAATATGATTGGTGGCAATAGTTGGCAGCAAGTGGGCCTGGCACACACGCTGGCAGGCAGGCAACTTCAATTAGATTACACTAGCAGACTGATCTTTCAAAGTCAAAAAAGTTTTTATTTTAAATATTTACACTACTGTTATAACAAATATGATTGGTGGCACTAGTTGGCAAGTGGGCCTGGCACACACGCTGGGAGGAAGGCAACTGCAATTAGATTACACTAGATGACTGATGTTTCTCAGTCTTTATTTTAAATATTTACAATACTGTTATAACAAATATGATTGGTGGCATTAGTTGGCAAGTGGGCCTGGCACACACGCTGGCAGGCAGGCAGGCAACTGCAATTCAATTGCACTAGCAGACTGATGATTCACAGTCAAAAAAGTTTTTATTTTAAATATTTACACTACTGTTATAACAAATATGATTCGTGGCACTAGTTGAAAAGTGGGCCTGGCACACACGCTGGCAGACAGGCAACTGCAATTAAATAACAATAGCAGACTGATGTAACAGTTTGTTTTTAAAAAAGTTACACTAATGTTACAACAGATAGCAGTGATGGCACTCAGGATAGAAGTAGGCACAGCGTGTGCTGGCAGCCTGACACACAGGCTGGCACTAGTGGCAGGCTGGCCTGGCAACTAAAATTAAATAACACTAGAAGACTGATGTAAAAGTTTTTTATAACAAAATTTAAAATAATGTTACACCTGATAGGAGTGGTGGACTGGCACTG
This sequence comes from Bombina bombina, assembly GCF_027579735.1. NCBI lineage: Eukaryota > Metazoa > Chordata > Amphibia > Anura > Bombinatoridae > Bombina > Bombina bombina. The sequence continues at coordinate 866,197,754 of NC_069504.1, forward strand.
AGGATGGAAGTAGGCACAATATATGCTGGCAGCCTGACACACAGGCTGGCACTAATGGCAGCCAGGCTGGCCTGGCAACTAATATTAAATAACACTAGAAGAGGACTGATGTAAAAAATATATATATTTTTTTTAAATTTACACTAATGTTACACCAGATATAAGTGGTGGAAAAAATAGCTATTAATCACACTATATGATGTGGGCCTGACACACAGGCCTGATGGAAAATGAAATTACACTAGCAAAATTATTTTAATTTTTTTTTTTAATTTACAATAATGTTTATGACTGAGTGGTGGCTGGAGTGGTGGCTGGAGTGGTGGCAAGCACAGCAATTAACCACAGTATGCTGTGTAAGCCAGAAACACACAGGCCTGATAGGAAATGAAATTAGATTACACTAGCAAAATTATTTAATTTTTTATTTTTATTTTAAATAATGTTAAGCTGATATGAGTGGTGGCTGCTGGCACAGCAATTAAACAACGTTGTATGCTGTGTAAGCCTGACACACAGGCCTGATAGAAAATGAAATTAGATTACACTAGCAAAATTATTTAATTTTTTTTTTTAATTTAAAATAATGTTAAGCAGATATGAGTGGTGGCTGCTAGCACAGCAATTAACCACAGTATGCTGTGTAAGCCAGAAACACACAGGCCTGATAGAAAATGAAATTAGATTACACTAGCAAAATGATTTAAAAGTTTTTTTTAAATTTAAAATAATGTTAAGCAGATATGAGTGGTGGCTGATAGCACAGCAATTAATAACCACAGTATGCTGTGTAAGCCAAAAACACACAGGCCTGATAGAAAATGAAATTACAGTAGCAAAATGATTAAAAAAAAATTTTTTACATTTAAAATAATGTAAGCTTGTTGGTTAAATTTACACTAATGTTAAGCAGATATCAGTGGTGGCACTAATCACAGTATATACTGTGAGCCTCACACACAGGCTGAAAGCCAGGCAAATGCAAATAAAATTACAAAAAAAAAAAAAAAAACCGACTGAAGTTATAGCCCTAAAAAGGGCTTTTTGGGGTGCTGTCCTTACAGCAGAGATTAGATGAGTCCTTCAGGACTGTAGTGGACACTAAATACACTAGCCTAGCTATCTATTTCCCTATAATGTCAGCAGCAGCAACACTAAACCTCCTCTCACTAAGAAAGCAAGATCGTAATGAATCTAAAATGGCTGCTGCCAAGGAGCTGGGAGGGTCTGTGAGGAAGTGTCTGCTGCTGATTGGCTCAAATGTGTCAGAAGGCTGTGAGATACAGGGTCAAAGTTTCCTTAATGATGACACATAGGGGGTGGATCGAACATCGCATATGTTCGCCCGCAGCGGCGAACGCGAACAAGAAATGTTCGCCGGGAACTGTTCTCCGGCGAACAGTTCGCGACATCACTACTTGATATTTGAAATAGTTATGCTGGAGAGTAAAACGAATAAGTTCTAATATATATTCCTTCCGGCTAGCTGACATGTATATGTCATCTTCTAAGTATTTTTTAATTAAATCTATTCCAATCTGATGAGAGATATTGGAAAATAAGGCACAGACATTGCATGTCATCCAGATATAACCATCTTCTTTTTTGATGTTGGCCAATTTTAGTATCTTTGATAAATGATGGTAACCGAATGACATATCTTTGTAAGAACTGGTCGATATAGGCTGATAATTTATCTGTTATACTATTTATCCCAGCTATTATGGGCCTACCTGGAGGTTTCTTATTATTTTTATGGATTTTAGGTAAGTGGTAATAGAACGGGACATCAGGTTTAAATGTAGTAAGATATTGCTTTTCTTTGGAAGTTAAAATACCCTCCTTATAACCTTCTTCAATTAATTTCATTAATTTATTTCTAAATACATTGGTAGGGTCCATCAGATAGACATCTGTAATAGTCTGTATCCATAAGTATCCTATTGGCTTCAGTAACGTAATCATGATCTGAATAGTCAGATTGTAGAGATATTTGTGGAATTCACCATTTTTAGTATAACAATAAAACATGAACCAGATAACCAATTGTGAACATATGAACAAAAAATAATAACCATAGTCCCTTAGGTAAGGGTATAGAGATATGATGTATTTACGCATCTCTGTTAGGGGATGCTGTTGCTACTTTTTAAAGGTGTATTAGCATCTTGGAGGCATTATCTAACCTCTACTGTATATCGTCAAACCTGACAGTCAAAGCTATTATATAGACAAAATAAAGTAACATTGATAATATTATAAACTATTATAACTTTGATTCAACATTTAAGTATAATATACACCTTTTTCAATATCCAAAGCTTTTTAAAGGTGTGGAGTAATACTAAAGGATACTTAAATTCGGGTGTCTATGCACCTATGCTTGTGTATGCCATTGATCTTCAGAATGATTTCACGTTGAAGTCCTTTCTGTTTCTCCCTTCTGACAGTCAAGATCCATTTAATTCTAGGACGTCTTCTATTTACTAAGTTCCATTTCGGGAGATTACTCGTTTTCAGTGCAATTGGTGGGTCCGAGGCTGTTGTTGCAGTATCCCTACTGGAGAGTTGTGGGGTCTCGATGTTCAATTGTTGACATACTGGCTGTTAATGCTTCTGAAGTATATCTCACGTGGAGGTCTCAATGAGCCATCACAGAGCTGTAAACATTTTATCTAAGCTCCCCCCTGTTATACAACCCCACACCTTCAGTTGTTAGATCATTAGTGGAGCTATCATACTCCCATTCAGTGTTCTAATTTATGCTGCGTCACAGTATAGGATCCATCTTTGTAGTCATGCGTCCTATTCTGCTCCGTTTTGGAACAGATCTTGTTTTACAAATATTGGGATTTTTAACACCTCTCACTGAGGTCTATCTGTGGCTCTAGATGGTTTAACCCTTGCGGTGCCGCACCGCTGCAGGAGCTTATATCAATCCACTTTTTAGGTTTAATTTCCCCGTTCCTTTGCTTGCACCTGTTTACTTGCACCTGATATTTAGTTGTGGCGTGTCTTTGTAGTGATTTGTGTTTGACCGTGTTTCTGGTGTGTTAAGGTCTCCCTGATCAAGGAGTATCTGTGGCAAGCTGTCTTGTAATTACCTGCACCACTGCTGATATTGTCTCTCAGCCGCCCTTGTCTCCTTAGCTTCTGTCCTGCAGCGGGTGCGCAATCTTCTCCTTGCTTCTAAAGTCTCAAAATTGTCAGCAGTGGCTCCCTCTGAGTATAGTTGCTGTTTGGGGTATTTTTTTGGCTGAGTTTGCTCCGGATTTTTAACTAAATTGATTGCATCTACCCGTAGCTCAGAGTCTATGCAGGCAGCCATCTCTGAGCTTGGCTTAGTCATGCCCCCTAATGTCTCTTTTAAAGGGACAGTATACACCAATTTCTATATAACTGCATTTAATAGACACTACTATAAAGAAAAATATGCACAGATATTGATCTAAAAATACAGGATTTTTTTATTTATTTTTTAAATTTACTTAGAACTGAAACTCCCAGTTTAGCACTGTTGATGAGGTTAGGTTGGGGCGCCCACTGAAAGGGGCTGGGAAAATAGGAACAGCAGACCTTCCCACCTCCCCTTCATATGAAAAGACAACTTATACAAACAGGAATCTTTAGACATCAGTATATATCTAAAACTTTGGGGCTTGGTTAGGAGTCTGAAAATGTTATTTAAAAATATATATAAAAAAATAACACTCCCAGATTGGCTATATAAATAGACCATCTACAAAACATTTATGCAAAGTAAAATCAAGTGAAAAATGTCCCTTTAACAACTCCTATTAATTTAATTTTCCTGTCATTAGAACTAATGCTGTTTTACTCCTTTGTTATTGGCCAAAGTAAGATGTCTCTCTTTATACAAAAAAAGCAGATGTAGAATGTATAAAGGAAGTTTCAAATGATTCATTCTATGTATCCTAGTTTTCCAGAAATAAACTTACAAAGATTAAACATAAAAAAAAAAAAAAAAAGATACAGGCCCCACTGGCTCTCTGGGCATCTGCATTATTTAAAATGCTGATGCACTGATAATATTTAGCTATATTCTAATACTAAAATAAATAACTTTTTACTAGAAGCACTTTTGCGAATACATGTATATTGCAAAAGAAACAAAAAAAATTTCAGTGTGACAATGAAGCGTGTATTATGTAAGCAATTAACAAATTGAATCATTACCAGATGCTACAAGCACCTTAGGCTCTCTGAGCAAGTTATCTGCTAGATTACAAGTTTTTGTCAGTAAGGCTTGCGGCTCTAACGCTCCTTTTTTTCTTCCACCGCTCCCTTAAGCCAACGCTGGTATTAGAAGGTTTTTAAACCCAGCGTTAGCCGCAAAAAGGTGAGCATAGAGCAGAATTTAGATCCACATCTCACCTCAATACCAGCGTTGCTTACGGTAGCGGTAAGCTGACTAAACGTGCTCGTGTACGATTTCCCCATAGGAAACAATGGGGCTGAGCTGGCTGAAAAAAAAAACACCTGCAAAAAAGCAGCGTTCAGCTCCTAACGCAGCCCCATTGTTTCCTATGGGAAAATAAAAAATATGTCTGCACCTAACACCCTAACATGAACCCCGAGTATAAACACCCCTAATATTACACTTATTAACCCCTAATCTGCTGCCCCCGACATCATCGCCACCTGCATTATACTATTCACCCCTAATCTGCCGCTCCGGACACCGCCGCCACCTACATTATAGTTATTAACCCCTAATCTGTCCCCCCAACGTCGCCGCAACTATATTACATTTATTAACCCTTAATCTGCCGTCGCCAACGTCGCCGCCACTATAATAAAGTTATTAACCCCTAAACCTAAGTCTAACCCTAACACCCCCCTAATTTAAATATAATTTAAATAAATCTAAATAAAATATCTACAATGAAATAGATTATTCCTATTTAAAACTAAATACTTACCTATAAAATAAACCATAAGATAGATACAATATAACTAATAGTTACTATTTTATTTTACAGGCAACTTTGTATTTATTTTAACTAGGTACAATAGTTATTAAATAGTTATTAACTATTTAATAACTACCTAGCTAAAATAAGTACAAAATTACCTGTAAAATAAATCCTAACCTAAGTTACAATTACACCTAACACTACACTATCATTAAAGTAATTACCTAAACTACCTACAATTAATTACAATTAAATTCAATAAACTAAATTACGAAAAAAAGCAAACACAAAATTACTGAAAAAAAAAAAGAAGTTTAAACTAATTACACCTAATCTAAGCCCACTAATAAAATAAAAAAAGCCCCCCAAAATAATAAAATGCCCTACCCTATACTAAATTACAAATAGCCCTAAAAAGATGTCATTTAAAGGAACCGTAATTCGTCGTTAGTCCGTCGTGCTGGAAGGATGCTCCATGCCGGATGTCTTCAAGATGGAGTCGCTCCTCGTCGGATGGAAGAAGATAGAAGATGCCGCTTGGATGAAGCCTTCTGCCGGTCCGGATGTCCTCTTCTGCCCGGATAGGATGAAGACTTCTGCCGGTCTGGATGTCCTCTTCAGCCCCATTGGATGACCACTTGTGCCCGGCTGGGTGAAGATGGCTCAAGGTAGGGTGATCTTCAATGGGATAGTGTTAGGTTTTTTAAGGGGGGATTGGGTGGGTTTTAGAGTAGGGGTGTGTGGGTGGTGGGTTGTTATGTTGGGGGGGGTATTGTATTTTTTTTTTACAGGTAAAAGAGCTGATTACTTTGGGGCAATGCCCCGCAAAAGGCCCTATTTGTAATTTAGTATAGGGTAGGGCATTTTATTATTTTGGGGGGCTTTTTAATTTTATTAGTGGGCTTAGATTAGGTGTAATTAGTTTAAACTTCTTGTAATTTTTTCCCCCCGTAATTTAGTTTATTGAATTTAATTGTAATTAATTGTAGTGAGTTTAGATAATTAGTTTAAGGATAGTGTAGTGTTAGGTGTAATTGTAAGGATTTATTTTACAGGTAATTTTGTACTTATTTTAGCTAGGTAGTTATTAAATAGTTAATAACTATTTAATAACTATTGTACCTAGTTAAAATAAATACAAAGTTGCCTGTAAAATAAAAATAAACCCTAAGATAGCTACAATGTAACTATTAGTTATATTGTAGCTAGCTTAGGATTTATTTTATCGGTAAGTATTTAGTTTTAAATAGGATTAATTTAAGTTAAATTAATTTAGTTTAATTTAAATTATATTTAAGTTAGGGGGGGTTAGACTTAGGGTTAGACTTAGTTTTAGGGGTTAATAAATTTTATTATAGTAGCAGTGACATTGGGGTCGGAAGATTAGGGGTTAATAATTGTAGGTAGGTGGCAGCGACGGTGGGGGGGGCAGATTAGGGGTTAATAAAATGTAAATAGTGTTTGCAAGGCGGGAGTGCGGCGGTTTAGGGGTTAATACATTTATTAAAGTGGCGGCGATGTACAGTCGGCAGATTAGGGGTTAATAATTGTAGGTAGGTGGCGGCGACATTGGGGGTGGCAGATTAGGGGTTAATAAATATAATGAAGGTGTCGGCGATGTTAGGGGCAGCAGATTAGGGGTTCATAGGTATAATGTAGGTGGCGGTGATGTCCGGTTGGCAGATTATAGGTTAAAAATTTTTTATTATAGTGTTTGTGATGTGGGGGGCCTCGGTTTAGGGGTTCATAGGTAGTTTATGGGTGTTAGTGTACTTTGTAGCACTTTAGTTAAAGGGACAGTCTAGGCCAAAATAAACTTTCATGATTCAGATAGAGCATGTAATTTTAAACAATTTTCCAATTTACTTTTATCACCAATATTGCTTTGTTCGCTCAGTATTCTTAGTTGAAAGCTTAACCTAGGAGGTTCATATGCTAATTTCTTAGACCTTGAAGCCCACCTCTTTCAGATTGCATTTTAACAGTTTTTCACCACTAGAGGGTGTTAGTTCACATATTTCATATAGATAACACTGTGCTCGTGCACGTGAAGTAATCTGGGAGCAGGCACTGATTGGCTAGACTGCAAGTCTGTCAAAAGAACTGAAAAAAGGGGCAGTTTGCAGAGGCTTAGATACAAGATAATCACAGAGGTTAAAAGTATATTATTATAACTGTGTTGGTTATGCAAAAATGGGAAATGGGTAACAAAGGGATTATCTTTCTTGTAAAACAATAAAAATTCTGGTGTAGACTGTCCCTTTACTACTGACTTTTAAATGCGGTAGGAGTCTGGACAGGAGAGCGTCTACCGCTCACTTCTTCAAAGACTCGTAATACCGGCATTAGGCAAATCCCATTAAAAAGATAGGATACGCAATTGACGTAAAGGAATTTGCGGTAGCCTCGAGTCGCAGAATAAAAGTGAGCGGTACACCTGTACCTGTCAGACTCTTAATACCAGCAGGTGTTAAAAAGCAGCGTTGGGACCTCTCAACGCTAACACAAGACTCATAATCTAGGCGTATGTGTTTAAAATGCTGGTGCATGGTACATACTTAAATACAATTTTGAAACAGCTATGGCTTTTATTAGAATGTTGGCTAATACATGTATATTGCAAAAATTGCTTCTATTCTAAACTGAATGCATCTAAAGTATGTGGATTTAAATTTTGGCTGGAATGTCCATTTAACAAGCTTGTAGCTAGATAATATCTTTATTATTGTTCTGATTTGCACCATTCACTAATTTTGCCCATATATGGGACAGAAGGACTATCACTATACCCTAATCTCATCAATTTTTAAAATAAAAATACTCATAAACCGTTAGTGAATCTTTTAGTGATTTTTCTTTAGATTTTCTTCCTGTCTTTCTCTATCCATTATTCAGTCGTTCTTCTACTGTCTCCATACTGGCTATAAGGACAGGAAGAGTGTAAGAGGGTGTTTATAAAGTCTGTTCCATAGCAAGATAACACATCATGCCCCCACTTTTCTGCTTCTGTAAATCTCAGTACTAAATGAAAGAGCTACAGAACAGTGAGATCTGCAGTCTTGCTCTCAGCTAGGTACTAAAGCATCTACACATAGTTGCAACAGTCCCTGATTTCCAGTGACAGTCCCTGGATTTTTTTCACTGGAAATGTCCCCTCCAAGAGCTATGGAGGGCTGCAGCTAAGCTGGGGCATGTGTGACACAAGTTAATGGAGAAGTCCTCCTGGTGAGGCTGTGCATACAGCAAGTATTCTGCTTGATCATGCAGACCGGGTCTAGGCCGGGACTCCTTGCCGCACCTTCTCTGAGTGACTATTGTTTAAACTACCACAAATTTAAAACACACACAAACAACTCATCCACACTAGGTAGGGAAGCTGTACTGATGTGTTGTAAAAGAGGGGGGTTTACTTGCTAACTACTGTAGATAATTGTTTGCATCTATGCATTATTTAGTCTGACAATAATTTTCATATTTTATCACTCTGTATCATCTGCAACTTACTTGTTTTAGCATGAGTTTCACATTTACACCACTTCCTAAACACTTTGCAAAAATATGAAAATTGCTAAATAATACAACAATCTTTTTGCCCCCAACAGCTCACCTAGTTTGGTGTTTTGCATAATCACACAGTAAGATCAGCTGCTGTCTCTCCCCTCTGGTTTATAGTACTTTTACACATTACAGCCTAGCTCCTCCCCTGTACCTCTGCCCTCAGAGAGTCATTAGGAGTCCAGGATAACTTAGGAAACATTGCTGCTAGATATTAAGACAGTGGATCTAAGGTAGTTTTGTTTCACTTCTGTTTGTTTTTAAGCACTCAGCTGAGCCCTGCATTAGTGTAATATATAGGGAAGTAATAATATAAGAGCTGGACAGTTAAAATGTATTGATTAAGAGATGGTTTATGTTTAATTATAATGTTACTGCAATAGTGCAAGAATGCTTTAATTTTACGGTCTTTTGGAAGAATTAATGACTGTTAAAAGTAAAAGTTGTGTAAATATATGTACTTAGAGGGACATTAATCATGTTGAGATTCTAAACTGAAAATATATTGCAAATTAATTTCAAACATTTTATGTGTCTTATTTTTTCCTTTTTCCTCTATTTTTACTTTTGAAAACTGTTGCCTACAAATTGATGTTAAAATAAAGTATATTTTTTTTTTCTTAGACTTAGATTAAAGGGAAATTTTCTCTCATGATTTAGGTAGAACATACCATTTTAAACAACTTTCCAGTTTACTTCTATTATCAAATTTGTTTCATTCTCTTGGCATCATTTGTTGAAGGAGCAGCAATGCACTACTGGTTTCTAAATGAAAACATGGGTGAGCCAATGACAATTGGTATTTATATGCAGCCACCTATCAGCTGCTAGAACCTAGGTTCTCTGCTGCTCCTGAGCTTACCTAGATAAATCATTCAGCAAAGATAACAAGAGAAGGAAGCTAATAAAATAATAGAAGTAAATTGGAAAGTTGTTTAAAAATGCATTTTCTTTCTGAATCATGAAAGAAAACAAATTGGGTTTCATGTCCCTTTAAATAAAAATGATGTGCTCTGAATCATACGAGTTTTGAGATTCCAATTTACTTCTATCAAATTTGGTTCACTCTCTTTGAATACTTTGTGAAAATAATAAACATAGGAAGGCTCAGCAGCACTGCACTACTGAAACCTAACTGAACATATTGGGTGAGCTAATGAAATAACTTTGACTTTACTGTCCCATTAACAATGTTATATATGACACACACACTGGTGACCCATTTATACCTGTCCCTAACTGGCCACAGACAAGAAAACACGGCACCCATTGTTTGAGACTAAGGACTAGATAAACTTGCTGGCATGGAGAGAAATCACAAACAAAAATAAATTGTGTGTGGAGGTGGGGGTTAAATGCATTATATCTGTAACCAAACATGGTTAAATAAAATTTGCCTTTCTAAAATTCTTTGATGGACCAGGCAAGTACTGACAAGTTAAATGAGCGGAGATCTTTATATCGGTACCTAAAACCCACCCACCAATTTTTTTTTTGTAATTTACTTTCATATACTGTAGTCAATTACATTGTGTATTCCACACCCTATGCATAAGTACGCAGGTAAGCCTATGTCCACACTTTTGTCATTATTATTTCCCTTTTTTCTTGCTTTCCTTTCTCCTTTTTTGACTCTCTTATATTCCCCTGTATACCTAATTTCCCATCTTTATTCATATTGATTCTATGTTGATCTAGAACTATGTCAGTATATGCTTTGTGTATAACCATACATTTCCTAAACCCCATCTTGATTTTTACGACACCCCCTCCTCCCCCCCTGCATTCAGACCTCTAACACTTTGTTTTTTTAGCCTGTGTTTTAAGATATAATCTGTAAATTCCATCAAATTGGTCAGTATTGCTTCAGACTTGAAAAAGGAAGACACTCTTCCGAAAGCTTGTCATCTTATAAATGTATAGTTAGTCCAATAAAAAAGTATCATTGTTTAATGCAATACTCTTGTTATTTTGATATATAAATCTCTAGACTAACATGGCTATATCTACACACACACATCATTTAACAGAATAGAGAATTTTATCATGTATAAATGGACAGTCACACACAGGCTGATTTAAACAATTCTTACAAGAAACCTTTAAGGAGTAGTTTGAGCTCTGTATTTACTTTGAGGAATAATTCAGAGTGAGCTTTGCGGGACAATTTTTTTGGTACTTTCACTAAAACTACTAGTGTTAGCTACATTTGTTTGTAATGAAATGTTACTTTCCTTTTATTGAAAAAGATTAAAATATGTTAATATCCAATGCAGTATTTAAAAGGACACTCAGGTTAAATTAAATTTTCATGATTCAGATACAGCATGTCATTTTAAACAACTTTCAAATTTACTTCCATAAAAAAAAATGTGCACAGTGTTTTATATTTACAATTTTTGAGTCACCAGATCCTAATGAGCATGTGCAAGAATTCAGACTATACGTATATGCATTTGTGATTGGTTGTTTGCTATCACATGGTACAAGGGGAGTGGAAATATACATAACTTTGAAATTTTTTATAAAAAAAAAAATCTACTCATTTGAAGTTCAGACTAAGTGCTATTGTGTTATCTTGCATTTGTTGATTATGCAAATCTAATGTGTTGACTGGTCCTTTAAGTGTTGGTAATAATATTGATCTCAGAGGATACATATACAGGAAACAATATTCAAATATAATTTTAATATAACAGTTACATAACCAAATCAATTTCTAAGTTAAGACATTTGCTGATCTCCCATTGGGGGATTGCCTTTGTACATAAACAATGTGCTTTACTTGATAAACAATTCTACTCAACTTGAAAATCTATTTTCTTTAGAAATCCCACTCCATACACACTGAGAAAAGACCCTGGTTTCTTTGAAAATATTAAATGCCCAGAATTGTAATAGTTTTATATATGAAAATAAGCTTTGTTTTAAACATTCCAGAATACAGAAGTTATTTTAGAGATGTGCACTGGAGACAATTGACTACATTTTCTTTTCTGCAAGTTAAAAAAAATTGTTTTATTTTATTGGTCCCATTAGTCAAATTTTCATTTTTAAACTACAGTGCAGATAGCCAATTCTTTATCTGAATCAGTAAGCCACTATATTAGCTTTAATTTAGTCATATGTAATTCTTTAAAGGGACAGGAAACCCCAAAAAGGCCATTCAGGATTTGGATTTTGCATACAATGTTAACTTTCAAATTTATATTTATCAAATATGCTTCTCGTTAGCCTTTGCTGAAGGAACATTGCTCTAACTAGTAGCTTAGTCAATCACAAGAGATAATGTATGCAGGCACCAATCAGCAACAAGTTCATTTTCAAAAATGAATACCAATAGAACAAAGCACATTTGAAAATAGAGATTTTAAGTTTTAAAAAGGTCCATGCTCTGATCCTTGCAAGTTTAATTTTGTCTTTCCTATCCCTTTAAAACTTATAAATCTAATTTGCGCACTGCATCTTCAAAAACTAAGTTTACTTAAGGACATGAAACCCAAATGTTTCACGATTTAGAAAGAGCGTGCAATTTTAAACCACTTTCTAATTTACTTACGTTAACTAATTTGCTTCATTCTCTTGATATCCTTTGCTTAAAAGCACATTGAGATAGGTTCAGTAGCTGCACATAGAGGCCTTGGGTGATTGGCTCACCCATGTGAAATGATATTTCTTTTCAACAAATGATATCTAAAGAATGAAGCAAATTAAATGGAAGTAAATAAGAATGTTGTTTAAAATTGTATTCTCTATCTGAATTGTGTAACAATTGTTTTGGGTTAACTGTCCCTTTAAGGTACAATAACTAGCATACTTCCTATACTGAAAGTGTTTATTCAGAAAATGGGACACGAAAATGTTCTCATTTACAATTCAGACAGAGCATGCAACTTGCCAGTTCACATATTTTATGTAACTTGCTTTTTATTGCTATTCTTTTGTTGAATACAGGTATGCTGAGGTTTAGAAGGAGGAAGGGAGCTAGCAGATTGGTGACTGCACAGATGCCTCTTATTGGCTTAATTTCATCTAGCTCCTTTCAAGTAGTGCACTGCTGCACCTTCAACAAAAGGATACCAAGATAATAAAAGTAAAATTAAAAGTTGTTTACAACTTATGCTCTGGTTGCCCTTTCATTTCTCATGGCCGCCTCTGCTAGGATGGTCATGTTTACACACTTTCCACTAGCCATTGGCAATTTAACAGTGGCGAGTGAAATTTAGTGAGTGAATATCTACAAATATTATCTAAAAGGAAATTAAATATCCATGAAAGGGCAAGCATTTGTTAGTCTTCTAAGGCTATCGGGACCCCATTAGTGCTTAAACTGTTACTTCTGAGAGAGTAAACAGGGGCAGAGAGAGAAATTTGATATGAAAAGTGAAGGAAAAAAAAAAAAAAAAAGATAGTGTTGGGGGGGGGGGGGGGGGGGGGTGGAGAAGTTAAAGACCACAATACAGGATAACAAAGCATTTGTTTTATTTTTTCTATAAACATGAGCTATTTCTTAAATACATATTTTACAATCACAGCAGCACAAGCCACCAGAACAGCAAGACTTAGACAAGTCATTGTTATTAAAACCCAGACTTCAAAGTGTATGGGCTCCTGCCTCATTGCAGTTGCTTTGGTTTCATCCTCGTTATAGTTACTGGGTTCAACCACCTCTGCTGCTTTGTTTTCAGCCTCTTTATGGTTACTGGGTCCAACCACCACTAGTGGTCCAAGAGCAACCAAGCCTTGCTCAGAGTGATCCTCTTTATGGTTACTGGGTCCAACCACCACTAGTGGTCCAAGAGCAACCAAGCCTTGCTCAGAGTGATCCTCTTTATGGTTACTGGGTCCAACCACCACTAGTGGTCCAAGAGCAACCAAGCCTTGCTCAGAGTGATCCTCTTTATGGTTACTGGGTCCAACCACCAAGCCTTGCTCAGTAGTGTGATCTGAAATGAAGCATAAAAAACATTTACACACTAGATACCAAGTACTATACTAAAATTCTAAATATTAGAGGCTCAAATACACTTGTTGGCAACCAGGAATTTAAGCTAACGAAAATGTACTAAAGCAACCTGATTTAAGAAAAAAAAAAAAAAAAAAATAACACGCATTTGAATTTTTAAAGTTACCTTGTGGTTACCAGTCTCCTGTATCATTACAATACTGTGTTTAAGGTGAACTCTAGCACAAGCTTAGGAACTGTTACTTCAGAAAGTGTGCACAATTTTATAATGAGTTGGAATTATTGTATTCATGAAAGCTTAAAATGAGACTGTTCCTTTCAACAATTTTGTTTGGGGAAGCAGGGGAAAATATCCTGGATAAAGTATTTACAATGTTTAATACTAATGTTTTCAGATTCAAAAAGGATACTTGAAGTCATTAGCTAGATCTGTTACCCAAACATTAAGTTACAGTTCATCTTGCACCATTTTCTTTGTTAACTGACTCACCAAGTCCAGCTCTTCTCTTCCAATGTCTTCTACCAGTGTATGACCCCATCCTTCTGCTCTGTCCATCAGGGACTGCACAGTTTCCAGTGTTACAACATATACAGATGTTGCTGGTGCCTTCCAGAGGGGACCAACTATAGGTAAAACGTTTCCAGATTAAACCAATTAGAGGTTCCTGAACAGCAAATTATATTAACTCCTTAAATTAGTATTCTAACAGATGTCCAACATGTAGACATCTACAGGATTTAAAATAAGAATTATAGAAAAACCACCCTCCCCACATAAAGATATAATTGTTAACTGTAACCCCCCTCCCATTTACTCACGTGTTGGCGATTTTGCTAAAGGAGCAGGCCTTATTCATATGATCTGGTGTCTGGGTGACTGGAACAGCTCTTAGATTACAGGTTATGTAGATCTGAGAGGGGACATTAGTTTACTTGTTTCCTAGAACAAAAAGCATTCTTTCCAACCAATCACAACTTTGATCATTAATAAGGCGATTAACACAATTTTGTGCATGGATAGTATGTAAGAGTTATTTTAGCACCAATTCAGTGGTTTTAAACATGTATATCTCACCTTAATAGACTTAATACATTGTATAACTCGTTCTGAACGAAACTGGCCGACGCTGGAATCCAGACACACCCTCCATCTTTCCTGCCTTGTGTTTTAGTGCCTTTCTGGGAAGCTTCCACCCTACCTGAGCAGAACGCTCTCCCTGGCTATTCCCACCTCCTATAACCTCGGATCCAGTACCAGCACATTTAGCTTGTCTCAATACAAAAAGAAAGCAGCTCGATCCTCCTTTTCCTACCGAGCGCCACAGTTATGGAATGACCTCCCACACACTTTCAAACCTTCCCCAAGCCAAATATCCTTTAAGAGATCCCTCTCTACATATCTCTAAACAGAATGCACCTGTCATGGTTGATTATATATTACTTACCTGTTCTATATAAAATGTTTGCACCTATTGTGTATAGTTTTTGAATTTTATTGTACGCTATTGTATCAATGCAATGTTTTGTGGACCCAGGACATACTTGAAACTGAGAGAAATCTCAATGTATCCTTCCTGGATAAATAAAATAAGAGGGTCAAAAAAAAAAAAAAAAAAAGTATATATATATATATATATATATATATATATATATATATATATATATATATATTTTATTTAAGGGTGCTCTTTTCATGAGACTGAAGAGATAAATGCTCAAGTTGTGTACTTCAGGTGACCTAGCTCCAGTTTCTTAAGGGGAAGTAAAACATGCAGTAATCAGAGTGTGCCTTACAGGAGAGGCAAGCAAAACAATGTATAATGAAGTTGTATACATTTGTTAAATGTACATTAACCCCTGATAATTGATGTTTTTTGTATAGCTACTGTATACTTACTGTGGAGACCTCCATCCCACTAAACCTGAAAGCATCAACTGTAAACTGGATCTTGTTTGGCTGGGGTCTTTGAGGTCTGAATGCCGAGGAGGAA
Source organism: Bombina bombina (assembly GCF_027579735.1). Lineage (NCBI taxonomy): Eukaryota > Metazoa > Chordata > Amphibia > Anura > Bombinatoridae > Bombina > Bombina bombina. The sequence continues at coordinate 866,213,203 of NC_069504.1, forward strand.
TCTTCTTGCTTTCCATCCAGCAGACACCTGTCAATGAGAATGTGATCAGTCTCTAGCTAGCTCCAGTTATTAGCCCATTTATTGCAGATTAAACATACCCATTCAAGTCAATGATGTCATAACGCGGATTAGAGTTGGCATCTGGAGATAATGTGGCCACACATCTATCAACAAACACCATCATAGGCACATGGTTGGCAATATCCACAGAGGCTTCAATATGGAAGACATCCCCCAGCTGGAAGGCCATAGATGTTCTTGGAGCACTCCAGTCATCTGAAGAGAGCATAGAAATATTATACAGAGATCAGACTTTTTACTTTAGGTGGGTTGATAGAAATTTACCGTTCATGAGTTGTAAAGAGAAGATTAGCTTTTCTTCCACAGATATAGTGGTGATGAAGGGTACCCATGTTGGTTTAATGGCATCACTGCTTACATTACCATGTCTAAAATTGAGAAAAAGCACAGTATCCTAGTTAAAGATAAGAGTTTAAATAAAAAGCAACTGAATGGTTTCAATAATAGTAAGAATGTACAATTGAATATTAAGTTCTACTTATATCATTTACCTTGGATAATAGCACTTGATTAAAGTGACAGCATCATTGGTCCGGACGATTGGAGCATTACCTAATGGCGTTGGTTTGTAGGTAATTTCTGTGCTGTAAGTTACAAAGTCTGGGGACATCTGCAATGACATGGGAAGAGACAACTGTAAAAAAATACCAAGATTTTGCATGAAAGTAGCATTCGGTTCACCAGCCACTTCAGAGAAAAATTGCAGGGAAAAAAAAAAAAAAACAAAAAAAAAAAAAAAAAAAAACACACGCACACACCCAAGAACCAAGTTTTTGTGTGGAGATAATGCAGAAGAAAAGGGATGGATGCATACATATTTTTCCCCCATCTGAAAGATGTTTACATTTGAAGAGACAGGAAGTGTATGATTTACAACAGTCCTGGAACACTGCTGCTTATGTTGTGAATATTCCTTTTTTTCATATTAGTGTAATCAGGAAACACCCCTACATACACTGTTAAACATATGGTTTTAGAAAGAATTTGAGTATCATGTGCCTTTAGAAAAAAGAAAAAAAAATACATTTCTAATTGGCCACAGCAAGGGATAAAAATGAGCCTGTGCCTAGGAATTAAATATCTAGATTGAAATACATGTATAGCCTCATTTACCTGTAACTGGATTCCACACTCCTGCAGCCCATTCTGGAATACAACACTGTCTTCCCTCTGGAAACTGGGCCCACAGAGCTGGGATCCTAAAGTGAGGTCTGAGGCCTTCACCTGCTTTCCATTCCCATACAGATCCTTCAATACAGTGACCACCATGTTGTCCTCCTGACACTGCACACTGATAGCCTGATGCTGGGGCAGCTGTCTAGATTGACCAGTCATCTGAGAATATCCCCTGTCAAAACTCTGAGCAACTCCAATCCCAGACTGAGCAAAATTGCTGCGCCATGAAGACTCCCCTTGTCTCCAGTTCCGAGCAGGGACATTCATCTGGCATGTTATTTTAGCTACCACAAACACCAGGCACAGCCAGCTCAGTTTCCACCACAAACCCATTCTGACTACAGCAAGAAAATCACCATGGGAGACTGCACAGAAAAAGCATTTATACCCTCCCCCCACTTGTAGATCCTTCTCACCTGGAGCAGATAATCACTTATACCTGTATACTCATCACACCTAATTTATCAAAAAATCTTAGTTACAATATTAGGAAGTAAACAGACTCCTATCCTTCAGCAATAATACAATAAATATGTTTTTAAGTGCTTTGAACTGTATGCCACATTTATTCTAAATGTATTCTAAATGATTATAAAATTGCAGTGCATTATATATCATCTTTGTTACATTCTTATTGATATATTATAATATATAAATCTTTAGCATGATCTAGAATGCATCACATTGCAAATTAAGTGCATACAAAAGCCATATATTAAAAAAAACAAAAACCATAGAACTGGTAAAATATTGTAAGATAAATGTAATACAATCTGCATACTAAAGGGACATTAACCCCATTTTATCTTTCATGATTCAAACAAAGCATACAATTTTAAACAACTTTCTAATTTACTTATATTATCACATTTTCTTGTTTTCTTGATATCCTTTATTGAAAAGCAGGGACCTTACCTCAGGGGCATGCATGTATCTTGAGCACTATACGGCAGCAGTTTTGCAAGAATGTTATACATTAGCAAGAGCACTAAATGGTAGATACCTAGATACTTAGTTATCAATTCAACAAAGAATATCATGGGATTGAAACCAATTTGACAACATAAGTAAATTGCGATTTTTTTTTAATTGTATGTGCTGTCTAAATCCCAAAATAATCATAAACTGGTTGTGGGGTGGTTGCTTGTGTCTGTCTTATGTCTTATGAAGTAAGATAGATATAATTAATTGATATAGGTCTGCCACAATTTATTGTTTATCAGCTAGCACATAGCTGGCATAGAAAATGGTCCAGGGCAATGCTTCTGATTTGAGGTATCAGGTATAGAAATAGCATAAGGGGGAATATAGACAGACATAAAATGTGAGATATCAGCCTTATAGCTGGCATAAGAGGATTGCAGGGCAATTCACCCTGATTTAAAGTGTCAGGTATGTGGGTGGCATTAGTAATGTGAAGGGCAATGCATTTAATGTGAGTGGTCACGCATAGAGCTCACGGCAATGCATTTAATGTGAGTGGTCACGCATAGAGCTCACGGCAATGCATTTAATGTGAGTGGTCACGCATAGAGCTCACAGATATGTGCTACATGGAAATGCATCTAATTTGCTATGCCAGATAGATAACTGCAGGATCATGTTTCTGATCTCATGTGTATATAGGGTTGCCACCTTGGCCATGTTTTCCTGGCCACTTATGAGTAATACATGCTGCAGGGTTTGCAGAGAGGAACATGAATAGTACATGTTCAGTGTTACTATTTGTGTGCTGTCCAGGGTTGAAATTCATGTTTCTACCTGCACACCCTGCAGCATGTATAATTTATAAGTCTCAATTTTCTTGTTTTATCAAATAGAATTTGTTCACTTGGAATCCTTTGTTAAAGGAGCAGCAATGCACTAGTGGGAGCTAGCTGAACACATCTAGTAAGTCAATAGCAAGAGGCATATATGTGCATTCACCAATCAGCAGCTAGTTCCCAGTAGTGCATTTCTGCTCTTGAGCCTTCTTAGGATAACAAAAGAATGATACAAATTGGACAACAAAGCTAAACTGGACGTTGATTAAAAGTTAATCATAAAAGTTTAATTTTGACTTTATTGACGCTTTAAAGGGCTCATTTTGGCCCTTACATAAAAATACATGCAATTGTGCAGGGTTTACAACTTGTGCACTGGAGCGTATGATGGCTGGCACCAATGAGGTATGGTGTTTGATCTGTTGCACTGGAGCTTATGATGGCTGGCACCAATGAGGTATGGTGTTTGATCTGTTGCACTGGAGCTTATGATGGCTGGCACCAATGAGGTATGGTGTTTGATCTGTTGCACTGGAGCTTATGATGGCTGGCACCAATGAGGTATGGTGTTTGATCTGTTGCACTGGAGCTTATGATGGCTGGCACCAATGGGGTATGGTGTTTGATCTGTTGCACTGGAGCTTATGATGGCTGGCACCAATGAGGTATGGTGTTTGATCTGTTGCACTGGAGCTTATGATGGCTGGCACCAATGGGGTATGGTGTTTGATCTGTTGCACTGGAGCTTATGATGGCTGGCACCAATGGGGTATGGTGTTTGATCTGTTGCACTGGAGCTTATGATGGCTGGCACCAATGGGGTATGGTGTTTGATCTGTTGCACATGGGCTTATGATGGCTGGCAAACAAAAAGAGCATATGTCTGTATGCTTCACTAAAGTCTGCATGAAATATGTATAACCCAAAATTAATTTCACCTTAAAAAATTGACAATATATAGTAAAGAAAAAAAATGTTCAGTTAAATCTTTATTTTTCTTCCATCAAACACTTGGTATTCAGGTTTACTAAGGGCAGATGGTGACCAACTGAGGTAAGAGGATATAAGCAGCCCTCAGAGGGTTCCCCTGTAGCTTCTATCATCCTTTGTAATAGAAAAGCATATCGTATTATCAAATTCAGAAAACAAACCACACATTTTACCGCACAGAAAATCTGCATTTCTAAATTCATTTTCTTTGCAATATAAAAGTAAAATGTATAGTTCTGCCTTTTAAGGATGTGGAGCAACTTGCATACCCCTTTAAATATTTGCTGCCCATAACTGGCATAGGATCTCCCACACTGTAGACTTATCTGGCTAAGCTCTATTGCAAAGAGGCCTAGATCTGCCTAATGCTCTGCTATGAATATTACATCTCAGATGTCTCACTGGGTACCTAGTATTTCATTATCTCATTGGACTTATCATCACAGCCAGAACTCAGTCAAAATCTAAGTTGTCTGTTGGGACTGCAAAAATTATTTTCTGCTAGGTCTCAAAAAATCCTCTCTCTGGTTAAGTTTATACATCTTCCAGGCCACTAATTAACAAAAAAATTCAGGCATATATTCATCCACACGTTTAACACATTCACCAACGATTATTCCCTCTTGTGAGAGACTAGTTAAAGGAACATGAAACCCAATTTTCTTTCATGATTCAGAAAGAGAATACAATTTAAACAACTTTCTAATTTACTTCTATTATCTAATTTGTAGTATTCTCTTGGTATCATTTGTTGAAGGATCAGCAATACACTAATGGTTTCTGTCATGAGATGCAGGACACAGCAAAGAGGGTACAACTCTATTTTATTACAGATCATGGAATTATACATCTGGTAGCATTGATCTCACTAACTAACTGCGACACAGACAAACGGACCTAAGCCCCGCCCTAGTGACGTCACCTTCCTACTCTCATCACATCCTTTTCAAAGGACAAAGCATACATTTGAATATAACAAATAACAAGGTATACAAACAGAGTATACAACAACAATTTTGTATAGTGTATAACAAATAAGTTACGGAAAATATAAACAACATGAATTACATCTTGGAGAAATAAAAATTTTATCACGTATTAGATGAATTACATCTTGACTTGAACATCGGGGTAGACTACCCTAGTCCACAGTGACCATGGGATTAACTAAATTGTTCTAACTAAAGTTAATCCCGATATCGGGCGGGAAGTTTCACCACTCTTCCGCTTGATGTAACTCTACATGAACTGTCCTCTGATACAGAAGAAGGTGATTGAGAGTCCGCTGGAGGCAAAGACATATCCCGCTGTGATCTTGCTGAGGGGAAGGCACCCCTTTTAAAACAGGGGATCCCACCGGCGGTGGTACTGAGGCATCCAGTTCCAAACTCTCGGTACAGGCTGAAGATGTTTTCGGTTACGGCGTTAACTGTCCCTCCATCAGTAAGGACTAAATAAGACTTTGGTTCTGGAGAGCGTCCAATTACCGTAGCAGACGTCTTCCATTTCTTCTCATCATCCAGTTTAATTCTGACACTTTGCCCTGCATTCAGCTCCTGCAAGGGCCTCACAGAATGTCTCCTGTCGTAGAAGAATCGATAGCCCCTTTTTGCCTCTTCATCCCTAAGGACTTCATCCCGAGGAATAGAGCCAGTCGGCTGGAAGACACCCACGGAGGGTAAGGTAGTGCGAATCTGGCATCCTAGCATCAGCTGTGCTGGGCTAAACCTTGAGGCTTGAATGGGCGTCGCCCTATAGGACAAGAGGGCTAAGTACGGCTCAGTTTGCTTTAAAATAAATTTTGTTCTTTGAACTGCCCTTTCAGCCATTCCGTTGGCCTGCGGGTAATGTGGACTTGACGTGGAATGTATAAAATCATATTCCCTGCTGAAAGCACTGAACTCTGTAGAAGCGAACTGCATTCCTTTATCACTCACCAGCTCCATTGGAATGCCCCACCGGGCGAACAAGCTCTTAAGACGAATGATAACGGCTTGACTTGTGATTTAAAGGTGCAATTTCCAAATACCTGGAATAGTAGTCGATCACAACTAGGAACTTTTTCCCGTACAGTTTGCATAAATCAGCAGCTATTTTCTGCCACGGGCCTGCAGACAGCGGAGTAGAAATCAAGGGCTCCCTTCTCTGAGTAGGCCAGAGTTCCTGGCAAAAGGCACATTTTGACACATGACTTGCAATGTCGGAGCTGATCCCACCATACAGCCGTAGCTGCCCTTTCTCTGCACTTTGTAATGCCTAAGTGGCCATTGTGAATCCTGTTTAACATCTCCTGCCTCATACTGACAGGAATAATGATGTGGTCCTAGAACAGCACCAACCCCTCCAGCTCCATGAGCTGCGACCTCTCTGACTGGTAAGAACTTAAAGACATCCAGGCTGCCCGACTCTCGAGCCAACCTTCTTTTATGTACTTTATAACTTCTTGAAGGTCTATATCTAAATATGTCTCTTTCTTTATGTCTTCTAGTTTCCTTGAAGAAATGGACTTTGAGGCCAGAACTGAATCTACATACACTTTCACATTTGATTCGGTTGAAGACTCTTCGGCAGCAGCCAGCGGGAGCCTGGATAGTGTATCTGCCACAACCAGTTGTTTCCCCGGCACATGCACTGCCTGAACATTGAACCTGAGCAGCCTCATTAGAAGTCTCTGGCATCTTAAGGGTGTTTTGTTGATATTGTAGGAGTTGATTAGAGGGACTAGCGGTTTATGGTCAGTCTCCAGACTAAATTTCTCTAAACCCACTAGGTAACGCTGAAAGCGCTCACAGGCCCAAACTGCAGCCAGGCACTCTTTCTCAATTTGAGCGTATTTTGACTCAGTAGCTGTCAGTGTGCGGGAACAGTAGGCGATGGGCTGTAGTTTATTTTCATTTAACTGCAGGAGGGCAGCCGCTAACCCATAACTGCTCACATCAGCACTAACCACAGTCTTTTTGGAAGGGTTGTAGAACCCCAGCACTGGGGCAGACCCCAGCAGGGACTTGGCCTGCATAAAAAATTCTTCCCGTGAAGGTCCCCAGACCCAGGCAACATCTTTCTTTAGCAACTCTGTGATAGGGTGTAGTACTGTGGATAAATCCGGAAGGAACCTGCCCACATAATTTACAGGGCCCAATATTTGTCTCAGCTCATGTACATCAGAAGGACTTTTCATCTGTTCAATAGCACAAATTTTCTCGGGGTCTGGTTTAATGCCATCCCCATTGATGATATGCCCAAAGTAACATAATTCAGCTTTTCTAAAATGGCATTTTTCTTTATTTAACAAGATAGAAAGAATAAGAGGGCGCTAAAAGCTAAGATCCCACCACACTTAGTCAAAAAATGTATATACAACAGATGACAAATTGATAACTTTACTTCACAATATTTAAAAATACAATTTATATAACAATTAGAAATGTAATGTGTAAAAAGGGACGTCTCCCTTAATAAAAATAAATAAACTGGATTACCACCTTTAAAAAGATAAAAATATGAAAATATACTAAAGCTTGAAAAATATATTCATATATTCGGTGAGCGTTAATGATCCAGCGAAATTGGCTACACTGTTAGTGAGTAGCTACACTTTTGTAACAAAGGTCCTTATATATGCTGATCAAGGAAAAAGTGTGTTACTGTCCATCAGATAGTTTCAACATAGAGAAGTTGTATTCTTATTTCTTGTATGACCCCCTGTGATGTGGTTCAAACAGTCATAATACACACCTTAGAGTCAAATTTGATTGTACTCACACTTTATAATCCAAAGTGATTATTACGATCTTTTTAGGCTCACACTGTCGGAGATATTTCCAGGCAAGCGGTATCCTCCAATGCTGTGGTGCTCTTTACTTGCGTGGGCTGATTTTTTAGAATCAATAAAAAAAATATTTACTAAACACTTTAAAAAGTTTGTAATAGTCCACGATTTTGACTTGTTTATGAGATTGTAAATGGAATTATCTAAGAATCCCTTTTTTAATTAGTGACAGTGCTGAATAAAATTAATTTTTTACCCTTTAGATTCATGACATATTAGATAATGTTGTGGTACAATGAATTTTTTAGAATCAATAAATCATATAACCTCTATCCAACTCTATAAATTGATCAATTGTTTGTCTGATTTGATATGCTACATAATTCAAATTAAAAATCCTTTTGTCCAATATGGAATACCACCTCTGGTTTTATCACCTTTATTTTTAAATTTTAATATATGTTCATGTTGAGCGCAATAAATTCTTTACCTAACAGAAACACTGACACACTACTATAAGATTCAACACTATTTTTGGAAAACAAGTATGATCTCCTGGTCCGAGCTTAACATACCACCTTAAGTAAAACTAATAGGAAGTTGGATCGAATTCCACCTTTTATTGGAAAGCATCATCACCAATCAGCATACTCCGATGAATATTTAAATCCTGTCCCAGGGAACAAACCGGCATCTTGAAAAAGCCCTGCTAATGGGCGAAACGCGTAGATTGACTTCGAGTTGTTCCCTGCAAAGGACTTTAATTTATTTCTTATCTAGGTACCTAGTTCAAGAATATCCCACCAGCGCGTGTTCCACGCTAAGTGCGGGTCTGCGGATATCATCTCTTGCCTTCGGAATCAAAAATAACAACCAAGCACACAAGGAGTTCGGAGTAACAAGCAGTCTCCATACACGCTGACCGGGTTCAGCCCACGCAAGTAAAGAGCACCACAGCATTGGAGGATACCGCTTGCCTGGACATATCTCCGACAGTGTGAGCCTAAAAAGATTGTAATAATCACTTTGGATTATAAAGTGTGAGTACAATCAAATTTGACTCTAAGGTGTGTATTATGACTGTTTGAACCACATCACAGGGGGTCATACAAGAAATAAGAATACAACTTCTCTATGTTGAAACTATCTGATGGACAGTAACACACTTTTTCCTTGATCAGCATATATAAGGAACTTTGTTACAAAAGTGTAGCTACTCACTAACAGTGTAGCCAATTTCACTGGATCATTAACGCTCACCGAATATATGAATATATTTTTCAAGCTTTAGTATATTTTCATATTTTTATCTTTTTAAAGGTGGTAATCCAGTTTATTTATTTTTATTAAGGGAGACGTCCCTTTTTACAAATTACATTTCTAATTGTTATATAAATTGTATTTTTAAATATTGTGAAGTAAAGTTATCAATTTGTCATCTGTTGTATATACATTTTTTGACTAAGTGTGGTGGGATCTTAGCTTTTAGCACCCTCTTATTCTTTCTATCTTGTTCTATTTGTGACAATCCTGGGGTGACTGTCTTAGAGTGGCTTAGGTCTCCTTTAGCTACTAGCGCTATATTTTTGCACTCACATTTTTCTTTATTTAGCTTCAGCCCAGACTCTCTGATAGTCTGCAACACACAGCCCAATCGCTGATCGTGTTCCTCCAAAGTAGACCCATACACTAAGATGTCGTCCATGACGACTACCGTGCCCATGTGGTCTCTTAGGAGAAAACTAATTTCCCTTTGAAAGATTTCAGGAGCAGAGGATATCCCAAAGGGGAGTCTGCAGAAGCAAAACCGACCTAATGGTGAAATAAAGTTAGTCAGTTTGAGGCACTTTAGATCTAGAGGAATCTGCCAGAAGCCACTAGAAGCATCTAATGTGGAGAAGAACTTTGCCCCAGCCAATTTCGGAGCTATGTCTTCCAGTGTGGGCAGCACAAATCTCTATCTCTTCACTGCCTCATTTAACCTTTTCAAGTCTACACAGATGCGCACCTTCCCGTTTTTCTTTGCAACAGGTACAATGGGGCACACCAGTCAGTTGCTTTAACAACCTCTTCAAGAACCCCTATATTCCTCATGCGCATAAGCTCCTTCTCCACTTGAAGCATTAACAGGAACGGAATTCTACGGGGAGTAGTAATGCAGTATGGGACTGTGTCACCTTTAAGTGATATACAGACTGGCTTACAATTCAGTAGGCCCAATTCACCAAACATATCTTCAGAAATCTCATTCACTCTGGCTACTAGGCCCAAACCACAGGCTGCTTTTCCGCTCAATAAATTGTTAACGCACTGACCTTGAATCACATGCACCCACATGGTGAATTTCCTTTGCTTGTACTCGCAGCTGGCAAGAAATTTCCCCGCACAATCAATGCGGCCACCAGGACTATGGACTTTTGTAATAACCTTTGCCAGCTGGGGCTGTCGGGGTAGTTTTATGAATGCTGCGAGGGACATTACAGTGATATCTGCTCCTGTGTCAATCTTAAAGGCAACTTTGGCTCCCATTACAGTAAAAGTAACCTTCCAATCTTCTTCTGAACCCGGCCGTTCAACAACAGACCCTACAAAGGACACTTCCTGACCCTCCTGGTCACTATCCACCTGCATCTCCTTAATGTATTCAGTTTTACACACCACTTCAAAATGGCCCATCCTGTTACATTTTCTGCATCTTTTGTCTTTGGCAGGGCATATGACACTCTGATCATGGGCACGGTTGCACCGTGTGCATCGGGCATGCTGCACCCATCCACTTCTAGGTCTATCTGTTATCTTAGGTCTACCGCTCACACTGTGCCTTTCACTAGCAGCTCTCCTGAACTGCTGAACTTCATCCACAATACTCTCAGACCTCAGATCAGCAGTTTGCTTTTTCACCAGTTCACTCTGGCGGGCCATCCTAATAACCTCATCTAATGTTAAATCAGGCTCTAACTGTAGCTTCAGTGAGACTTCAGCATCTGCAATTCCAATAACTATTCTGTCTCTGAATTGCTCTTCTTTAGCAACTACGACTACGGCAACAGCCGAAACGCGTCAGCTTGTGCTTCAATTGCTGACTTCTTGTGCATAATGATGATGGTCTGTGTTACAGGCTTTATTTTTTTAGCTTTATTAATAATAAAATTGGACTTTTAATTTATCTTACTCCCGGCTTGTGCTCCTGATTACTTTTGAAACGTGCTTCTTTAGCAACACCAAACTCACAGAATTTAGCTAGTTCATACAGGCTACGCACAAATGACTCCACAGATTCTCCCACACGCTGATCACGTTTGTGAAAACAAGCTCTCTCATGAATCACATTTCTTTTGGGCACAAAGTGGGCACTGAGTTTCTCCATAACTATTTAAAAGTTAAATTCTTCCCCTTCTTGGAAAGTAAAAGCATTGAACACTGGCTCCACATCTTTCCCCATAGAGTATAAAAGAGAATTAACTTGTACTTCACCACTCTCCTTGTCCAGCTTGGAAGCAATCCTGATGCGCTGAAACAGCTGACGCCATGTGGGCCAAGCTGCAGGCTGAGAGAAGTCAAAAGGCTCAGGTGGGGAAAATTTTGATATCGTCATCGATCAGGAAACAGAAGCGTAGGCAAGAACTTCTGACACCATGTCATGAGATGCAGGACATATACAGGACACAGCAAAGATGGCACAACTCTATTTTATTACAGAGCATGGAATTATACATCTGGTATGGTTGATCTCACTAACTAACTGCGACACAGACAAACGGATCTAAGCCCCGCCCCCAATCTAGTGACGTCACATCCTGCTCTCATCACAGTTTCTAACTGAACACATGGGTGAGCCAATCACAATAAATATATTAATATATATATATATATATATATACATACTGTATATATATATATATATATATATATATATGCAGCTACCAATCAACTGCTTCTGAGCTTGCCTAGATAAAGATAAATTGGAAAGTTGTTTAAAATTGTATTCTATATCTGATTCATGAAAATTTTGGGTTTCATGTCCCTTTAAGGTTACAATTATATCTCAGATCTCTATGGGAAATCAGGGCCATTTCTAGAGAATCTGGCTCCCAGGGCAAAATTCCACACCCCTCACAGATTCTAAAGTCCCCCTCCTAGACCTTGCATGTCACTCTGTCATTTAGAGGTCAGCTCCAAAGCAGCAATGCACTACTGGGACCTAGCTGAACAAATCTGGTGAGCAAATGATAAGAGACAAATGTGTGTTGCGGCCAACCACCAGTTAGCTACTAGTAGTGCATTGCTGCTGCTAAGGATATGTACATATGCTTTTCAACAATGCATACCAAGAGATCAAGAATAATAGAATTGTCTTAAAATTTTTTGCTGTATCCTGAAATATGAAAGTTTAATTTTGACTTTCCTATCCCTTTAAATATGTCCTTTTTCTACTACAATGTTTTTTCCAAATATATTGATATTATCTAAAAATATCTTTATATCTTTTACTAATTGCCATTATATTTATACTTTTCTTATAGCTATGCATATTTATTTGTTTAATGCATAGCAATCCCTTTAAATTCTTATCCAAAATGTATCTACAAAACTTCCAATAGACTTTAAAGTTGAACTTTGCAAAAAAGTAATTGGGTAAGATTTTCTAAAGGATTGCAATAAGTCACTGGGTATATTTGTAACATATTTAGGGGTCTATTACAATTATTTAGAAAAGTTATAATTTGTTTTTATTTTTACAAAATTCACTATTAAAGTCTTTGAGATTTTTGCACATAAATAATTTGATAAAGAACTGAAATAGCTGTTTATTTTTCCAATATACTATACACACATCACACAGGCAGTAATAGACAGAGACATGCACTCACAGGCAGTAATAGACAGAGACATGCACTCACAGACAGTAATAGACAGAGATATGCACTCACAGACAGTAATAGACAGAGACATGCACTCACAGACAGTAATAGACAGAGACATGCACTCACAGACAGTAATAGACAGAGACATGCACTCACAGACAGTAATAGACAGAGATATGCACTCACAGACAGTAATAGACAGAGACATGCACTCACAGGCAGTAATAGACAGAGACATGCACACACAGTCAGTAATAGACAGAGACATGCACACACAGTCAGTAATAGACAGAGATATGCACTCACATACAGTAATAGACAGAGACATGCACTCACAGGCAGTAATAGACAGAGACATGCACTCACATACAGTAATAGACAGAGACATGCTCTCACAGACAGTAATAGACAGAGACATGCACTCACAGACAGTAATAGACAGAGACATGCACACACAGTCAGTAATAGACAGAGATATGCACTCACAGACAGTAATAGACAGAGACATGCACTCACTGGCAGTAATAGATAGACATGTGCACACACAGACAGTAATAGACAGAGACAAGCACTCACAGATGGTAATAGACAGAGACATGCACTCACAGGCAGTAATAGACTGAGACATGCACTCACAGACAGTAATAGACTGAGACATTCACACACAGGCAGTAATACACAGACATTCACACACAGGCAGTAATAGACAGAGACATGCTCTCACAGACAGTAATAGACAGAGACATGCACTCACAGACAGTAATAGACAGAGACATGCACACACAGTCAGTAATAGACAGAGATATGCACTCACAGACAGTAATAGACAGAGACATGCACTCACAGACAGTAATAGACAGAGACATGCACTCACAGACAGTAATAGACAGAGACATGCACACACAGTCAGTAATAGACAGAGATATGCACTCACAGACAGTAATAGACAGAGACATGCACTCACTGGCAGTAATAGACAGACACGTGCACACACAGACAGTAATAGACAGAGACAAGCACTCACAGATGGTAATAGATAGAGACATGCACTCACAGGCAGTAATAGACTGAGACATGCACTCACAGACAGTAATAGACTGAGACATTCACACACAGGCAGCAATACACAGACATTCACACACAGGCAGTAATAGTCAGAGACATGCAAACACAGGCAGTAACAGACAGAGACATGCACACACAGACAGTAATAGACAAAGACATTCACACACAGACAGTAATAGACAGAGGCATGAACACACAGGCAGTAATAGACAGAGAAATGCACACACAGGCAGGGATAGATAGGCATACACACACACAGGCAGTAATAGGCAGATCCACACACACAGGCATGGATAGATAGGCATACACACACTCATGCAGTAATAGCAGACACACACACACACACACAGGCAAGGATAGATAGGCACACACACACACACTCAGGCAGTAATAGCAGACACAAGCACTCACATGTGAGTTTGTAAAAACTTGCCATTGTCATTATGGAGTAAATGACACATACACACACCATCACTATTAAAGGGACATTATACACTCATTTTTTCTTTGCATAAATGTTTTGTAAATGATCTACTTATATAGCTCATAAAGTTTTTTTTTTTTTTAAATGTATAGTTTTGCTTATTTTTAAATAACATTGCTCTGAATTTCAGACCTACTTCAGCTTGCACCTGTTTGTGTTAAGGGTCTTTTCATATGCAAAAAAAGGGGGAGGGGGAGTGTCTTATTTCCCACTTGCAGTGGGCTTTCCAGCTACCTTTTCAACAGAGCTAAACCGAGAGCTTCTAAGTAAGTTTTTAAACAGTTTTATACTAGATTTTTATATCAGTATCTGTGCATCTTATTCTTTATAGTAGTGTCTATTACATGCAGTTATATGGAAATGAGTGTATACTGTCCCTTTAACCTTTATTAAACAATAAGTAAATAAATAAAAAAAAAAAGCATAATGTCAAAAAGATTTTTTTTTTATTCAACAGTCCATAGAAAACATGTTCCTTAGTATGTGGAAACCCAAGTTTTATAAAGCACCTTTTTTAATTAGCTCGGTAAAAAAAAAAAAATATGTACATATTATTATGTAAAGACCATGTATAATTTGTCATATGCATAAAACATCACCTCCTTAGTGACACAGATCAGTGAGATAGGAGACTGCTTTCCTCAGGGTGATTCCTCTCCTTTTTGCCTTCAGTTTTAGCTCTAAGTAGTTATCCAGTCTTAACACGCCTCCTTTGTGATCTTGTTGCTCCATTAGTATGATTGACATCCAATACAGCCAATTAACGTTAACAGCTTCCTTTCAAATATATACATATATATATATATATATATATATGCTTGTGATCTGTGTATTTTAACATTTGCTATACCAGTAGTTTATCAAGCAAGCACTGCCACTTTAACACAATAAAAAAAAACATTTTTTAAAGTGCTCCCCCCTGCTCCCTAATGCGACCCGGGCCACTGCCAGCCCCTAGAAATGGCCCTGTGGGAACTCAACCTGGACTTTGGTATAATTGCTAATATTTTCTGTTTATCATTTATAAACACACAAAATAACAATTAACCCCATTGCTTCATCATTTGCAACTGTAACTCAATTGCTGGGCAATGTGCTTCTAACTTTAGTTGGACGTGTGGCTGATTTTTTGTGTTAATTAGCACAGCAGTGCCCTTCTATTATTTGTAAATTAAAAGGGGAGTATTGAGTATCTAGTAGAACAGATTGCTTTGTATCCAAGGAGCGAATCCTATAAAAGTCCCTTAAAATATATTTTGGTTGAGTTCCTTTAATTCCAGACAGTACCTAGGTTATCCCTACATTAACCCTTCCCCTGCATCGTTGATCCCTTTTTCTTTCATGGCATATGTGGTTTGCAGTGCTAAAGGGATATGAAACCTATTGTTTGTTTCTTTCATGTTTCAGATATAGCATGCCTCTTTAAACAACTTTCTAATTTACTTCTATTATAAATTTTCTTTGTTCCTTTGGTATCTTTTGTTAAAAAAGAGGGACGTATGCTTAGGAGCCGGCCCATTTCTAGAGCACTATACGGCAGCAGTTTTGCAAGAATGTTATTTATTTTCAAGAGCACTAGATGGTAGCACTATTTCTTGCTGTGTAATGCTCCAGATGCCTACCTAGGTATCTCTTCAACACAGAATATCATAGGAATAAAGAAAATTTGATAAGCGGTAAATTGGAAAAGTTTTTGGGGTTTCATATCCCTTTAAATTCAATGTGGTGATCCCATAAATTCTGTGTCCTTGTAGCAATAAAAGGTAGAGCATACTGTTCCATTTAAGATATTGTTGCTGAAAAACTTTTCCAAAATGTTTCATGTTGGCTCATATAAAAATATACACTACAGCTCACAACTGAAGACTCACCCGAACTGTACTGTTGCCAAAACAATTGGAATAATGTTGTTATTGACCATGAGGCCATTCTTAATTCAAAAAAAGTTTGTACTAAAAAAATATGTTCTTGACAAATCTATATGCAAAACCATTAACTATATACTATTCTTCTTGTAATGTTTTGCAGAGGGAGGACTTTGAAGTTTTTTGGTGTTAATATAAAAACACAATTTATGCTTACCTGATAAATTTATTTATCTTGTGGTGTATCCAGTCCACGGATCATCCATTACTTGTGGGATATTCTCATTCCCAACAGGAAGTTGCAAGAGGACACCCACAGCTGAGCTGTAATATAGCTCCTCCCCTAACTGTCATAGCCAGTCATTCGACCGAAAACAAGCCGAGAAAGGAGGAACCATAGGGTGCAGTGGTTACTGTAGTTTAAATTTAAAAATTACCTGCCTTAAAATGACAGGGCGGGCCGTGGACTGGATACACCACAAGAGAAATAAATTTATCAGGTAAGCATAAATTGTGTTTTCTCTTGTAAGGTGTATCCAGTCCACGGATCATCCATTACTTGTGGGATACCAATACCAAAGCTAAAGTACACGGATGAAGGGAGGGACAAGGCAGGAACTTAAATGGAAGGAACCACTGCCCGTAAAACCTCTCTCCCAAATACAGCCTCTGAAGAAGTAAAAGTATCAAATTTTTAAAATTTTGAAAAAATATGAAGCGAAGACCAAGTCTTCGCCTTGCAAATCTGATCAAAAGAAGCCTAATTTTTAAAGGCCCAAGTGGAAGCCACAGCTCTAGTGGAATGAGCTGTAATCCTTTCAGGAGGCTGCTGTCCAGCAGTCTCATAGGCTAAGCGGATAAAGCTTCTTAGTCAAAAAGAAAAAGAGGTTGCCGAAGCCTTTTGACCTCTCCTCTGTCCAGAGTAGACAACAAACAAAGCAGATGTTTGACGAAAATCTTTAGTAGCTTGTAAATAAAACTTTAATGCACGGACCACGTCCAGATTGTGTAACACAAGGATGGAACAACAATCTCTTGATTGATATTCTTGTTAGATACCACCTTATGTAAGAACCCAGGTTTGGTACGCAGGACTACCTTATCCGTATGAAAAATCAGATAAGGAGAATCACATTGTAAGGCAGATAGCTCAGACTCTACGAGCCGAGGAAATAGCTACCAAAAAAAGAACTTTCCAAGATAAAAGCTTGATCTATGGAATGAAGAGGTTCAAACGGAACTCCTTGAAGAACCTTAAGAACAAAGTTTAAGCTCCATGGTGGAGCAACAGGTTTAAACACAGGCTTGATTCTAACTAAAGCCTGACAAAATGCCTGAACGTCTGGAACATCTGCCAGACGCTTAATTAGCTGACAATCCTTTTTCCAAACCTTCTTGGAGAAAAGATAATATCCTAGAAATCCTGACCTTACTCCATGAGTAACCCTTGGATTCACACCAATAAAGATATCTACGCCATACCTTATGGTAAATTTTCCTGGTGACAGGCTTTCGTGCCTGTCTTAAGGTATCAATAACTGACTCGGAGAAGCCACGCTTTGATAAAATAAAGCGTTCAATCTCCAGGCAGTCAGCCTCAGAGAAATTAGATTTGGATGGTTGAAAGGACCCTGAAGTAGAAGGTCCTGTTTCAGAGGCAGAGACCATGGTGGAAAGGATGACATGTCCACTAGATCTGCATACCAGGTCCTGCGTGGCCACGCAGGTGCTATCAGAATCACTGATGCTCTCTCCTGCTTGATCTTGGCAATCAGTCGAGGGAGCAGAGGAAACGGTGGAAACACATAAGGTTGAAAGACCAGGGCACTGCTAGAGCATCTATCAGTGTCGCCTTGGGATTCCTGGACCTAGATCCGTAACACGGAAGCTTGGCGTTCTGGCGAGACGCCATGAGATCCAGTTCTGGTTTGCCCCAACGATGAATCAGTTGTGCAAATACCTCCGGATGGAGTTCCCACTCTCCCGGATGAAAAGTCTGACGACTTAGAAAATCCGCCTCCCAGTGCTCTACACCTGGGATATGGATAGCTGATAGGTGGCAAGAGTGAATCTCTGCCCAGCGAATTATTTTTGAAACTTCTAACATCTCTAGGGAACTCCTCGTTCCCCCTTGATGGTTGATGTAAGCTACAGTCGTGATGTTGTCCAACTGAAATCTGATGTACCTCAGAGTTGCTAACTGAGGCCAAGCCTGAAGAACCTTGAATATCGCTCTTAGTTCCAGAATATTTAATGGAAGGAGAGACTCCTCCTGAGTCCACGATTCCTGAGCCTTCAGGGAATTCCAGACTGCACCCCAACCTAGAAGGCTGGTATCTGTCGTAACAATTGTCCAATCTGGCCTGTGAAAGGTCATACCTTTGGACAGATGGACCCGAGATAGCCACCAGAGAAGAGAATCCCTGGTCTCTTGGTCCAGATTCAGTTGAGGGGACAAATCTGTGTAATCCCCGTTCCACTGACTGAGCATGCATAGTTGCAGCGGTCTGAGATGTAAGCGTGCAAACGGTACTATGTTCATTGCCACTACCATTAAGCCGATTACTTCCATACACTGAACCACCGAAGGGCGCGGAATGGAATGAAGAACCCGGCAGGAATTTAGAAGCTTTGATAACCTGGACTCCGTCAGGTGAATTTTCATTTCTACAGAATCTATCAGAGTCCCTAGAAAGGAAACTCTTGTGAGTGGGGATAGAGAACTCTTTTCCTCGTTCACTTTCCACCCATGCGACCACAGAAATGCCAGTACTACGTCCGTATGAGACTTGGCAATTTGGAAGTTTGACGCCTGTATCAGGATGTTGTCTAAATAAGGGGCTACTGCTATGCCCCGCGGCCTTAGGACCGCCATAAGTGACCCTAGAACCTTTGTAAAGATTCTTGGGGCTGTAGCTAATCCCAAGGGAAGAGCTACAACTGGTAATGCCTGTCTTGAAAGGCAAACCTGAGAAACCGATGATGATCTTTGTGTATCGGAATGTGAAGATAAGCATCCTTTAGATCCACTGTAGTCATATATTGACCCTCCTGGATCAGTGGTAGGATGGTACGAATAGTTTCCATCTTGAACGACGGAACTTTGAGGAATTTGTTTAAGATCTTTAGATCCAAAATTGGTCTGAAGGTTCCCTCTTTTTTGGGAACCACAAACAGATTTGAGTAAAAACCCTGTCCCTTTTCCTCCTTTGGAACTGGATGGATCACTCCCATAACTAGGAGGTCTCGTACACAGTATAAGAATGCCTCTCTCTTTATCTGGTGTGCAGATAATTGTGAAAGGTGAAATCTCCCTTTAGGGGGGGAAGCTTTGAAGTCCAGAAGATATTCCTGGGATATAATTTCCAACGTCCAGGGATCCTGAACATCTCTTGCCCACGCCTGGGCAAAAAGTGAAAGTCTGCCCCCTACTAGATACGTTCCCGGATAGGGGGCCGTTCCTTCATGCTGTCTTAGAGGCAGCAGCAGGCTTTTTTACCTGCTTACCTTTTTTCCAGGTCAGGTTTGGTCTCCAGACCGTCTTGGATTGAGCAAAAGTTCCCTCTTGTTTAGCATTAGAGGAAGTTGGTGCCGCACCTGCCTTGAAGTTTTGAAAGGCACAGAAATTAGACTGTTTGGCCCTAGATTTGGACCTGTCCTGAGGAAGGGCATGACCTTTTCCTCCAGTGATATCAGCAATAATCTCCTTCAAACAGGCCCGAATAGGGTCTGCCCCTTGAAGGGAATGTTAAGTAGCTTAGATTTTGAAGTCACGTCAGCTGACCATGATCTAAGCCATAGCCCTCTGCGCGCCTGTATAGCAAAACCAGAATTCTTAGCCGTTAGTTTAGTCAAATGAACAATGGCATCAGAATAAAAGAATTGGCTAAATTAAGTGCTCTAAGTTTGCCAAGTATGTCATCCAATGGAGTCGCTACCTGTAAAGCCTCTTCCAGAGACTCAAACCAGTACGCCGCAGCAGCAGTGACAGGGGCAATGCATGCAAGGGGCTGTAGGATAAAACCTTGTTGAATAAATATTTTCTTAAGGTAACCTCTAATTTTTTATCCATTGGATCTAAAAAAAAAAAAAAAACTGTCCTCGACAGGGATAGTAGTACGCTTTACTAGAGTAGAAACTGCTCCCTCCACCTTAGGGACTGACTGCCATAAGTCCCGTATGGTGGCGTCTATTGGAAACATTTTTCTAAAAATAGGAGGGGAAGAGAACGGCACACCTAGTCTATCCCATTCCTTATTAATAATTTCTGTAAACCTTTTAGGTATTTGGAAAAACATCAGTACACACCAGCACTGCAAAGTATTTATCCAGTCTACACAATTTCTCTGGCACTGCAATGGTATCACAGTCATTCAGAGCAGCTAAAACCTCCCTAAGCAACACGAGGAGTTGTTCAAGCTTAAATTTAAATGTAGAAATATTAGAATCAGGTATCTTTCCTGAGTCATTAACATCACCCACTGACTGAAGCTCTCTTTCCTCAGCTTCTGCATATTGTGAGGCAGTATCAGACATGGTTCTTAAAGCGTCAGTATGCTCTGCATTTTGTCTCACCCCAGAGCTATCTCGCTTACCTCTAAGTTCAGGTAGTCTGGCTAATACCGCTGACAGTGTATTATCCATGACTGCCGCCATGTCTTGTAAAGTAAACGCTATGGGCGCCCTAGATGTACTTGGCGCCATTTGAGCGTGAGTCCCTTAAGCGGGAGTCAAAGGGTCTGACACGTGGGGAAAGTTAGTCGGCATTTTTTCCCCCTCGTCATATTCCTCTGGTGATAAATTTTTTAAAGACAGAAAATGATCTTTATTGCATAAAATGAAATCAGTACATTTGGTACACATTCTAAGAGGGGGTTCCACCATGGCTTTTAAACATAATAAACAAGGAGTTTCTTCTATGTCAGACATGTTTATACAGAATAACAATGAGACTAGCAAGCTTGGAAAACACTTTAAATCAAGTTAACAAGCAAATATAAAAAAATGGTACTGTGCCTTTAAGAGAAACAAATTTTGTCAGAATTTGAAAAACAGTGAAAAAATGCAGTAAATCAAACGAAATTTTTACAGTGTGTATAATAGGCTAACAGAGGATTGCACCAACTTGCAAATGGATGATTAACCCCTTAGTTCAAAAAACGGATCAAAAAAACGAAATAGACATTTTTTAACAGTCACAACCAACTGCCACAGCAAGCTGTGGCCCTACCTTCCCCAATAAACGACTTTGGAAAGCCTTTGGGCCCTTTAGAGATGTCCTATAGCATTCAGAGGGCCTTTGAGGGAAGCTGGATGTCACAGTTTGTAATTTTAACTGCACCAACTGTAACTTTTATACTACAACAGTGGAAATTGTTTCTAGTCAAAATTTAAGCCAGCCATGTGGAAAAAACTAGGCCCCAATAAAGTTTTATCACCAAAGCATATATAAAAACGATTAAACATGCCAGCAAACGTTTTATATTGCAATATCATAAGGGTATTACCCCTGGGAGTAAGCATGATACCAGTCGTTATTAAATCACTGTATTCAGGCTTAACTTACATTAATCCGGTATCAGCAGCATTTTCTAGCATTTACATCTCTAGAAAAAATTATAACTGCACATACCTGATAGCAGAATAAACTGCACACCATTCTCTCGCTGAAGTTACCTCATCTGTGTAATTCCCTCAGACATATGTGAGAATAGCAATGGATCTTAGTTACAACCTGCTAAGATCATAGAAACCTCAGGCAGATTCTTCTTCTATTTACTGCCTGAGATAAAATAGCACAACACCGGTACTATTTAAAAATAACAAACTTTTGATTGAAGAAAATAAACTAACTATATTTAACCACTCTCTCCTACAACGACCTAGCTTGTTGAGACTTGCAAGAGAATGACTGGCTATGACAGTTAGGGGAGGAGCTATATTACAGCTCAGCTGTGGGTGTCCTCTTGCAACTTCCTGTTGGGAATGAGAATATCCCACAAGTAATGGATGATCCGTGGACTGGATACACCTTACAAGAGAAATTATGAATGTAGAATTACAGAGGTGCACATATTGAGAGTGTATATATATATATATATATATATATATATATATATATATAAAGGAAAGCAGGTAGTGTATATGCGTAAACTAATAAAAAGGTGAATCAAATAGTAGTAAACATCCTGTCTAATCCCTGAACAAATACCAAACCTTTCCCGCTACGCCATGTATGTAGCAACAACTCGTCTTTCACTCAGGTGGCCCTTCCCGAGACATGTTAGAACACGCAACACGTGTTTCGCCGCTAGGAACTTCCGGTGCGGCTTCTTCACAGCGTATCAGTGCTACTTGCATTCTCTTCCTCCCGGAAATTTATACCCTAATTGTGGAGGCTCAGGGTTTGTTTTAAATCCGCCAAAGTAATCTATTTGTTGCTATAATACAATGTTTATTGGGATATACAAAGAATAATTTACATCTATATGTGTAGAATGCACTTTATTTGTATATAGTAAGCGATTCACATGTAATTATGACTATGTTTTAAATTTACAAATAGAATATTGGATTATTCTCACAAATATAAGTCTTTGTATATCCCAATAAACATTGTATTATAGCAACAAATAGATTACTTTGGAGGATTTAAAACAAAACCTGAGCCTCCACAATTAGGGTATACATTTCTAGGGAGGAAGAGAATGCAAGTAGCACTGATACGCTGTGAAGAAGCCGCACCGGAAGTTCCTAGCGGCGAAACACGTGTTGCGTGTTCTAACATGTCTCGGGAAGGGCCACCCGAGTGAAAGACGAGTTGTTGCTACATACATGGCGTAGCGGGAAAAAGTTTACCTACATTGCAGCACAAGTAACGGAGGACTGTGACAGTCTATTGGCTACAACGATTACATCCATCGGAGAATTCTTCCAGTTACCGGGGAGTGGTGAGACTAACGAAGGGCCCCTTAGATGAGAGTACAGCTCTCTGTAGGAGTTCCCTTAAGTTATTGGTCCACGGGCACCACTGTGTGCTAAATTTTCTGCCTCCTCTGGTGTATGCTTTACAGAATAAGGATCTATGTTTGGCAAAATGTTGGCTATTGCTTATGCTTACTAACTTCATGCATGAACTGTTTTGCGGCTGCAAATTATTAACCCCACATAATCTGCACTGTGATTATCATCGGTGTTACTTCGCTGTGCTGAGAATTAACCCTCATTGTGGATAATTGCTGAACTGCCTTTAATTCAACGTGTGCTTGAAGCTTATACTAACTAAGTTGTTTGCATATACGGCTTACAGTTGCAAATTACCAACTTGTTTCTGGTTACATCAATTTAGCATCTTGCACTGCATCACTTTTTTATAAAATACATTGCTGGACTGTCCTCATCCGTATTATTATTATTGCTATATTATTCTGTCATTACCAACTGTATTTGCACATAGCGCTCTTATGCATATCAGGTATATTGTGCTTTATGGGGATTATGTTCTGTATATACCCCTGAGTGCCTTTTAAGGATGTGTATTTTTATGACAGTTTTGTTTAACATATTAAGACTGCTGCTTATTTCCCCTACCATGGCCATGGTTTTGTAATTTTTAATGTTCAAAGGGTATTGTTTTATTTCAATCTTATTTTTAGATAGTCAATAAATGAATCACGTTTCTGTATCTATTTTGTGCATTCTGATTCTTTGCCTGTTAGTGTGCTTTATCTTGGATCATTGGACACCTATTTTTCTGATATAATTGTATGGTATTTATATGAGAAGTGCTGGCTAAGGAATCCTTTTTCTTTTCTTTACCTTTATTTCTTATTTCTATTGTTTCATTTTTCTGTATTTGATTTAATATATATATATATATATATATATATATATATATATATATATATATATATATATATATATATATAAATGTTTTGACAGCCTGAATGCCCATAAAGCTGGCTTATAGTCCCTTCTAAATGTAAACTAAAAGGGACACTAAAGAAAAATTAAAGTGATAGTAAACCCAAATTTTTTTCCTCTCATGATTCATATAGAGCATGCAATTTAAAGCAACTTTCTAATTTACTCCTATTATCAATTTGTCTTTGTTCTCTTGCTCGCTTTGTTCGAAAATGCAGGAATCTATGCTAAGAAGCCAGCCCATTTTTAGTTCAGCACCCTGGATAGTGCTTGCTATTCTGTGGCAACATTTATCCACCAATCAGCAAGTGCAACTCAGGTTCTGAACCAAAAATGGGCCAGCTTCTAAGCTTCCATTCTTGCTTTTGAAATAAAAGATAGCAAAGAGAACAAAGAAAAATTAGTAAATTAGAAAGTTGCATAAAATTGCATGCTCTGAATCCTGAATAAAAAAAACAATGAGTTTACTTTCCCTTTAAACTTGATTCAGATAGAACATGCAATTGTAAGAAACTTTCCAATTTACTTCTATTATCAAATTTTGCAAATTTTTTATACACACTTTGAGGCACAATCTCCTATTGAACATGTGCACAAGTTCATAGAGTATATGTATAATAGTTGTGATTGGCTGATTAGTGTCACATGGTAAAGGGGGTCAGCAAATGGGGTAAAAGATACATTTGTCAGAAAAAAAATGGTGTTGGTTATTACGTAGTCTTTATATTATGCACTTGTTAATTATGCAATTCTTCTGTAGTTAGTGGTCCTTTAAGTCCTACACATTCGTAGTAATCAGAGTTTATTTGCCGCATCGGTCCCTAAAAGTTGGTACTTTTTTCTACTAACCATATAAAATACACTAGAACCGGGGGCGGAGCCGACAGCCGAAGAGACAGGACATGAATTGAGAGCTCTTGACTTTTTCAAGTTTTTTTAGGGACTAATATTCAGAATCTAACAATATTTGAGATCCATCTATATGATATTCATGGTAACATCAGCTACTAATGCCAGGTTGGAGCCTGAAACATGCCCGTATTCTGATCTGAGCTCTTTAGATGGACCAAGCTGCTATTCTTGAGCCCTAGACAGCTGAACCCACCCGCTCTAGCATAGAAGAAAGGGCCATTTGAAACATAGCTGATCCAGCATGCAACATTTCAAACCTCAATATGGAAGCTGCCTCCACGGTGTTGCATACTCTCTTCTCGACTCTAGAGAAATCGCTCCTACAAAAGTTGGATTCCCAACCTCAGATCACCCGCAATGATTACATCATGCAGCCGGAAGTAGCAAGAGGCACAAGGCCTTTATACATCAATACCCCTACGCTGCAGTCTCCGGACTATACACCTACCCCAGATGACCATGTGGATCTACCACTAGAACCCTAGAGAACATGGAGTATACTATTCTCTCCCCACTTGCCTGCTCACAGAGAGAAGTAGCTGAGGCCCAAGAGCGGGACATTGCTCCTTTATGGAACCATAAAAAGGCAAAGGCAGATGGAGAAGAGACAGACAACTGGGCTGACACCTGTGACAAGATATGGGAGGAGGATCACTACATACTGCCCGCTAGATCGCAACAGAAGCGGAAGACATCGGCCAGCCCATTTGGAGAGTTGTAACTTGCAGCATTGTTTCTGAGGCCGTTTTAGAAGTATACCATCTATGTCACTTAAAGTCATATGTTACTGTGAGTTTGGGAGCTCAAGAGAGAGGACGTGATCCAATATGGGGGCATTTTATAGCTCTGACTATAACGCCTGAAGTAGGAAGACGTGCTACACCCGATTTACTGCTGGAGACCTCCTCTCAAACAGTACAAGTGTGCTGAAGTACCGGTAGGGGGTAAACTAAATAACAGGGCCGGATTGGGCCGGTAGCTGCACAGGCCCGTATTGGGACGCCACATAGTCAAGAAAGATAGTAGGCTCAAGCAGCTAGGCTGCAGATGCAGCTGCCGCCTCCACTCCAATAGGCAACGGCATTAGGAAATGCAAGTGTGAGAGTTAGGGGGCAGGGTGGACCTAGTGAACATCACATCGGCATCGGCCCTTGCAGGAGCGTGGCGGCACAGCATGTGTGGATTGCGCCTTCTCTGAGCCACATGCAGAGGACACTGCTGCTAGTGGATCCCATCTTCTCCTCCTTTATATAATTGATCATTGCAGCGCAGCACGTGTTGATGATTCCACTGACAGGAGGTAAGTGGCTTTTGTTGCATAAATCACACATCTGGGAATGAGCGATCCAGGGTACCTTGCACAGAGGGCAAACTGGCTGCCAATGCTGTGTGTGATTTAGGGGAGAAAAAGAGAAGGATTTCTTTATGCGCGTTCATCACTTTGCTTCTGAAATACAAGCTGAGCTTTGTGTAAATCCTGGGTCATAAGCAACACAAGAGGAGCTGAAGTTGTAATAATTTATTTCTTGTTTTCATAGCTTATGTTAACCACGGTGCAATATATATATATTTTTTTCTCCAAATACTTGTTTATATTGTATAGAGTGATTACTAGTCAGCAGCAGAAATTATATGTAATAGATGATAACTTAAAAAAAACAAACTGGAAAACAGCACTTGCTTTTTTTTCCCTCCCTCTATATGCAATTAAAGTATTGTATCCTAAAGGTGGAAAAAAGAAAATAGCGCTCCAAGCCCAGATGTATAAAATGCAAGTTTTATTCCAAGGTATTTAAAAGCATACAAAAGGTAAAAAGTGATCAGCACAAAAAAATGCAAAAACCAGGTATGAGAACAGGTGCAAACAGCAAACGTTTTGTGCTCTTGCGCACTTGATGATCACTGCTCTGAGCAGTGATCATCAAGTGCGCAAGAGCACGAAATGTTTGCTGTTTGCACCTGTTCTCATACCTGTTTTTTGCATTTTTTTGTGCTGACCGCTTTTTTTTTATTTTTTTTTATTTCAAACAAGCTTTATTGAAGAGGGTATGACACAGTGTTATTCATCAATACAATACATTGGTCTGGCAATGGTGAGTTACATTGTTTACAATAGTTTGCGTGTTACATGGCCATTGCTATTCCAAAACAACTGCTTATACATTATTAATTTAACCTGAGATTATGTGTCTTCCTCTATACATTATTTTCTTATAAACAATTCACTACGTTTGAGCTTGCTTCAGCGAGCGTAGCTGCTCGCAATGTTGTATAACCGTAATCCACAAAAACTGATTGTTCTTTGGAGCTGTACGTCAGGGTTTCGTCTAAGGTTAATTAAAGACTACTCAGCTTGTTTACCTCATATCGCTGAGAGTGGTCCTATTCCTGACATTGCTGTCCTACACCATAGCCCGGTATTGGACAGAGGAAGTGTAAAGAGAAGAATGCGATTAGAGATAGGGAGAAGGAGGAGGGGGAAAGGGAAGAGAAGAAAAAAAAAAAAAAAAAAAGGGGGGGAGGGGTTTAGGGAGAGAGCGCAAGGGGAGAACATAAGGGTGGTGGGTGGAATTATTCGAGGTGAAGTCAGCGTGTGGAGGGGTATATTGAGTCCTTGTTCTTTTGAGCTGTTCATGTGCTTCAGTTTATCTGTAACCAGTGATTGAGGTTTGGCTGATCTACAACCCCCTACCAGTCCAGGTCAGTGTCATCAGTTTGTGAGTAGCTAATTTGCCCAATTTGAGGTAGTGGTACCTCTCTAACCTGAGCAGTTCTCCCACTCTGTTTTTCCAGTCCTGCATAGTCGGCACCTGAGTTTTTTTTCCAATGTACTGGTATTAAGCCCTTAGCTCCATTTAGCATCAGCAGGAAGAGTAAGTATTTATCTTCTCCCGCTACCTTGGGCAGTTCGTGATATATCAAATATGTGGGTTTCATTGGTATTATGGTTTTCAGTATTTTGCTCATTTCTATCAGTACCTCCTCCCAATATTTCTGTATGTAGGGGCAGGCCCACCAGATATGTAAGAGTGTTCCCTCCGCCCCACAGCCCCTCCAGCACCCCCCACTGGCGTTTGGATAAATTCTGTGTAGTCGGTGGGGTGTCATGTACCATCTGCTTAAAAGTTTATAGTGTGTTTCCTGTATTTTCATTGAGACAGAGGCTTTTTTTGCCCTCTCAAAGATCTTAACCCAGTCCTTTTCGCCTATCTCCAGGTTAAGTTCGGCCTGCCATGTCGCGTTGTGTATGCCGGCAAAGTGGTACCTTCCTTAGTCATTAAAGTCTTGTAAAGTCGTGATATTAGGTGGGTCGGAGTCTGTGTCATTGTGCAGAGTGTTTCGAACAGTGTTCTGGACCTAGTCAATGAGGGCTTCTCCTTACATGTTTGTAGATAATGTGCCATCTGAGCCACCCTGTACCACGATGTAAAATATTCGGGTGCCCATTTGGATAGTTCTGCCTGCGTTTTAAGTTTGCCTTGTTGTAGTATATTGGTTATTGCCGCCTCCGCCAAGGTGTAGGATTCCCCCACAGTATGCGGTTTGTATTCTATGCCTAATTCTGGGTTTTCACGGATAGGAGTGTTCGGTGAGTGGGGCGACGACACGTATGAGTCCATGCTGATTAGTTTGTCCCATCTAGTGAATACCTCTTGAATTAAGGGGTAGTGTCCAATCTGAGCCGGGCGGGCTCTTGCTGGGATCCAAGCCAGGGCCCCCACATTTCCCCGATCCAAGATATCATTGTCGATCTGAACCCAAGCCTTGCTGCGTGCGTTCTGGCTCCACTCCACCAGCCTCTGTAGTGATATTGCTCGTTGGTATTCTCTCAGTAGGGGAATTCCCAGTCCTCCCCTATCTCTAGGCATGTAGGTGGTGTGTTTCCTGATCCTGGGCTTTATGCCATTCCATATGTATGTTTCCATCGATTTCTGTATTTGGTGTATGTATGGTGCAGCCGGGGAGATCGGTATGTTCTGCATGACATACAGCACTCTTGGCAGGATGTTCATCTTTACCACCCCGATACGTCCCATCCACGAGATTGTCTTGTTTTTCCAGTTGGCTAAGTCCTTCAGGATTTCATCTCGGATATCTTTATAATTAAGATCCGTTATCTCATTGATACTAGGGGTGATTTTTATCCCCAAGTATTTTATGGAGTGTTGTGCTAATTTAATTGGGCAGTTGTTTCTAAGTACGTTGATTAGTTCGGGTCTTTCATTGATGATTAAGATCTCTGATTTTAGGGGGTTGAGAAGAAAGTTTGAGACTTTTCCGAAGGCTGAGAACTCTTTCATGGCCTCGTTCAGTGAGTCAGGCGAGTCCGATATGGTCATCAAGACGTCGTCTGCATACATCGCAAGTTTATGCTCTCTGCCCCTTATGTGGAACCCCCTGATCCGTGGGTTGTCTCTGATTTTGCTAGCCAGTACTTCTATCATGAGAGCGAACAAGAGTGGCGATAGGGGACAGCCCTGTCGGGTGCCATTTTTGATGTTAAAAGAGCCAGAGAGTGTGCCGTTTACCCTGATCCTAGCGTTTGGGGTAGAATAGAGGGACATTACAATGTTTATAAAATTATCTCCAAAGCCAAATTTTTTAAGGGTGTGCTGCATGAATGGCCACCCCACCCGGTCAAATGCTTTTTCCGCATCTGTCGTGACCAGGGAGAGTGGCACTCCATGTTTTTGTGTGTGTGTAATCATTTGGAGTATTTTCAGAGTATTATCTCTGGCCTCCCGCGCAGGGATAAAGCCCACCTGGTCTGTTGAAATCAGTCCAGGAAGCAGTCTATTCAGACGGTTGGCCATCACCTTGGCGAGTATCTTCACGTCGGAATTTAATAGGGAGATTGGCCTAAAGTTTTCCGGTTTATCTTGTGTTTTCCCTGGCTTGGGAAGTACTGTGATGTAGGCCTCGAGCATGGTGCGTGGGAGAACGGGGGTCTGGGATAGTGCATTGAATAGGTTCAGTAAAGTAGGAGCTAGTATGTCTATATATAGTTTGTAGTATTTGAGGCCAAATCCGTCTGGCCCAGGGCTCTTTCCCGTCGGGAGATCCTTAATCGCTTTTTTAAGTTCGTCCATTGTGATTGGGGAATCTAATGACTCTTTTTCTTGTTCTGTAAGCCTAGGGAGTTCCACTCCTCTGAGATATCCTGTGATGTTTTCATCGTTCTGTGGCGGATTTGGGTGTTCTCCTTCGCCCTGTGGCTTAGTTGGGATATTATATAGGGATTCGTAGTATGTTCTGAATGTATCTGCTATCGCATCAGCCTCCGCCCGATCAACCCCCTCCCTGTCTGTTATGTGGTGGACATATGTTTTCAATTTCTTCCTCGCTATAGCCCTAGCCAATAGTCTCCCTGCTTTGTCGCCCTGTTCAAAGTAGAGCTGCCTCAGCATTAATGCTTTTTTTTGGTAGTCTTCTTGCAGAAATTGTAGTAAGCTCTCTCTGGCCTCTGTCAGTTGTTTTGTTGCTACTTCGCTAGTCGGTAGTGTTTTATGGTTGAGTTCTGCCTGCTCTACTTGGGATAGTAAAGCCTGGTATCGTTTTTTCCTAGCTCTATTTAACTCTGACGTTTTCTTAATCAGGAGGCCCCTAATAGTGCATTTGTGTGCTTCCCAGATAGTATCATTTCTCATTCTATCGTTCGCGTTAAGCTGGAAGTATTCTGTGATCGCTTTCTGTATGTCTGTTTTAAATACTGGGTCATCCAGTAATGTGTCGTTTAGCCGCCACACATAGGGTGTGATCAGGACATTAGGCCACAGTACAGAGCAGCTGACCGGTGCATGGTCCGACCATGTGATAGCTTTTATGTTACTACTTTTGGTTATAGTAAGGCCTATGGTGTCCGTGAGTAAGTAGTCAATCCTGGAGTACTTTCTGTGTGGATGTGAGTAGAAGGTGTAGTTTCTGACCGTCGGGTGGTGTGCACGCCATATGTCATGCACCATCAGCTCAGTCAGTGAGGCCGTCATGCATTTAATAACCCTGTGAGGGGCGCTGGAGATCCCATTTGAAGTGTCCATAGAAGGGTCGAAGGGAACATTAAAGTCCCCTCCCAAGAACAGTATACCCACCCGTGTTTCTAGTATTTTCTGGGTGATTTTTGT
The DNA here is from genome assembly GCF_027579735.1 of Bombina bombina. Taxonomy (NCBI): domain Eukaryota; kingdom Metazoa; phylum Chordata; class Amphibia; order Anura; family Bombinatoridae; genus Bombina; species Bombina bombina. The sequence continues at coordinate 866,244,218 of NC_069504.1, forward strand.
GAGAAAAAGGTGCTGCGAGTGGTTAGGGCAGTAGATGTTAACTAATGTAATGGGCCTGCCATATAGGGAGCCCGTGATCAATATATATCTGCCTTCAGGGTCTCTATGTATCTGTGAGATCTGGAGTGGTATCCTTGCTTGTATAATGATCCCAACCCCATTTTTCTTAGTGGGTCCTGAAGCAAAATATGCATTAGGGTACTGACGGTTGAACCATTTTGGTTCGTGTATCACTGAAAAGTGTGTCTCTTGTATGTAAATGATGTCTCCTCCCATTCTGTGCAGGTCTCTCAGTACTATTGAGCGTTTGTTGGGGTTGTTTAGGCCCTTAGTGTTAATAGAGATAAGCTCTATTGGCCGAGGTCGCTGTTGGTGTTGTCTGTGTACCATGTTAGTTTATCTGTCGGGGCGCGAAGGTCAGGTGCAGGCAGGGGAAGGGGGGGGGGGTAGGAGGGAAGGGAGAGAAGAAAAAAAAAAAAAAGGGAGGGGGATAGGAGGAGGGTGAGCAAGGAGCTGGGTGGGAAGAGACAAGACCGTGGGTAGGTGGGAAGTGAGGTATAGGAGTAGAGTGGCGAGATTAGCTCCCTCCAAAAGAAATTTAGCGGGGGTAGAAGAGAGAAAGAAGAGAAGGATTGGGAGAATCACTGTTTTGTGTGCAGAATAACAATACAAGTTTTCAATAACAGCAAATTCTTTTTTATAACAACAACTTAACTACTAAACCAAGTTGGGGGTAGTTGTCCCCATGCTCTCCTTAGATTTATAAACATTTATAATAATTTAATTGAATCAACGTTTTCAAAGTAATTCGTGTTTAAAACTTTGCTTGAGACCTGAATGTGCTAAATGCAGTGGTTGTCTCTAATTTGTGTCCTAAGTTTATTCCCTTGGGCGCCAGACTGTACCTATTAATTGTTTTACGTGTGACCGCTGCTATAGCGCTATTTGTGTACGTTTGTATGAGCGGCTGTACTTCCATTCTTAATTCTGTTAGTGTTGGTGTTTGAAGTAACGGTCCCCCTTCGAGGGCCTATGGGGTTGACCGTTATTCAGTTATTAGGGTGAAGTAATTTTTTGTGCTCTGCGCTGCCTCCTGCAGAATCATCCTATGTGCCAAGTGCTGTTGTTGTGAAATGTGTAACTTGTGTTTTATATACTGCTCGGTGTTGAGTGTGACACCTAGGCTGGACAATGCGGTATGTGAGGGATTTTGATGTGTGGTGTACTGTCTCTGTACATTAATGGGAAGCATCATTGGTTCTCATTATCTTGTCACTGCTTCTTGTAAAATCAGTAACACCCACCCTACTGATGTTTCTCCCCCCTCAATAATCATTAACATAAACATTTCAAACAACACAACTTTAACAGTGCAAATTGTCCACTAATTATATTGGAGTCATTTTGTGTGTCTACATCTGACATAAATTTAAAATAGGTCGGCTAGTATGCAGACAGTTCTATAACAGTTAATGTTCTCTCAAACATCAGTTACAATGCCTATATACGACCTGTTAAGTCAGCAAACACCTCCATGTAGTATCTTCAGGTACTGGGTTCCAAAATGCCCAGACTATGTTGTAGTGTCCTGTAATTTCTTCTCTACCAGTCAGCCTGGTAGTTGTAAGTTTGCGCCTTGATTTCTTCTAGAAGGTTCTCGTGGGGCTTCATCTTCCCCACGCGGCGGAATGATATTGATTCCCAAGGCTTGGTTGAAATTTGGAAGGTCTTCTATTCTTTTTAGCACATGTGAGGTATTATTCTTTGTGACGATCAGGCATGTGGGGAATCCCCATCTGTAGGGCAGTCTTTTCTCTTTCAGTACTGCCGTGACGAATCTTAAATCTCTTCTCTTCTGCAGCGTCGTGGGACAGAGGTCGGAGTATATCTGTATTTCTGAGCCTCCAAACTCGATAGGATGTTGCGTTCTGGCCAGCCTTAGGATTTCCTCTTTATCCTTGAAGGATAGTAATTTCATTATCACATCCCTGGGCGGCGCTCTGTTTGGTGGTTTGGGGCGCAGAGCCCTATGGGCTCTTTCTATCGGCACATCTGGTGCAGCATCGTTGTTTTTGAGGTGTCTGATGAAGTCTTGTATGTAATTTTGCAAGGCGGGAGGATCGACTGCCTCAGATATTCCTCGCAGTCGGAGGTTGTTCCTCCTGCTCCTGTTTTCAAGGTCTTCGATACGGTCCATTAATGTCTGGACCGTACCTTCCTGTGCTTGCATAAGACTGGTCTGATGTTGTAGGTCAGAGTTTAGGGTTTCTTGCCTCTCCTCTATTTGTGTGACACGCCTTTCTATGACCGTAATGTCTCTTTTGAGCTCCCCAAACATAGTTTTGAACTCCTGCATGGCCTCCTTGATATCTTCCTTTGAGAATAGGTGTTTTATGTCCTCCCTTGTTAAGTAGCTTTGGGATTGTGCTTGTGGGCCAGGGTTGTGTACCTGTGCTGTAGTGGTTCTTGCAGGTGGGCCGCATGTTGCCTCTGTTGAAGGCGCTGCTGGCTCCGCCGGGATTAGGTAGTTTTCCATCGCTGTTGCGTGTGTATTTCGGTGTGGTTTAGCCGCTCTCTTGCTAGCCATTACATGTATCAGCTTACTTTGCTCTGATATATCGTGTATTGTATCTCCTTCTGCTAGTCCAATTATGGAACCAGTGCCTCTTAAAGGAGGGTTCTTTGCTTATCTCCTGTATTGCGCACGTTGCGCAGGGCTGGGGCCAGATCCACACGCTTTAGAATCAGTGAACTGCAGTGTATGTTCACTGTTAATTATTAGTTATCCCCTGCCCTTATGGGATTTATCAGGGTTTTACAAGTATTTTACCCCTAGAGCCTGGGTTATTAGGATGTGGCCATAATAGATGAGGCTAGTATACACTTTGTTTACTTCGTGCTTTGAATTATAATTTGTGCCCCCTCTGAAGCACTGTTTATTCTTCCTGCTTTGCCCCTTGTGGAAGGTGTTGATTAGGAGGCTTGTTTATGGGGTTTGTTTATAAGCTGTTTAATGTTAGTTAGGTCAATAGGCGGCCCCTCAGGACCCTCTCTTAATCTGCTTTTTCTAATGTTTGTTTGCTGCCTGTGTGGCAGAGCCTCCCTATACCTCAGTGGCTGCGCTATACTATTTGAGCTAGCTTGTTAATCTGGTGTCCAGCTAGTGTCCATGAGGCCCCCTGTAGCAGATTGTGGCTCTGTAGTGTGTTATATGATTCCCTGGAGTCCCTTATACTACCCCGATCTAACCCTCCTGTAAGTGTGATGCAGCCGCTTCCTCTCTGAGGGCTTTAGTAATTGCTCAGCCCAGGCGGTCACCGGAGGCCCCCCTTCTGTGTTTTATATTTTTTTATTGCTGGCAAGCAGTCTTACCCTGTGTGTCTACCCAGCGCCTCCTCTTGCCGCCACGATGTTTGACAAGCGGTTTGGCTGTTAGGCTTCTCTCCGTCTCTGCTTGTTTTCCTCCAGGAGTGACGGGCGCCCTGCAAGATGGCGGATGTTCGCGCCGAAACTGGTATGCTGGGCCTTTGTGTGCTGCGCCTGTCTGCTGGGCTGTGATGGAGGTGAGGCGCTCCGTGTCCCGCTGTTGCCAAGGGGTTTGAGTGCAGGGGTCCTTCAGTCCAGCGCCTGTGGGAGTAAGATCTTGCCTTACCAGGGTCCGATGTTTCCCCTGTGTTTTCTGGTGCCTATGCGGCAGACGGTGCCTCTCCCTGAGTATTAAGGCACTGGCTTGCGAATCTTCTGCTGTTCTTCACTCCGGAGCGGATCCCCGACCCTCCGGAGCAGATGTGTGGTGCTTCTAGGGTGAGATACGTTAGTGGAGTCAGATGGAAGCTTGGTCTGTTAGTGCTTCTGCGTGTTTGCTTGTGAGAGGCCCTGTGTCTGCTGCTGTAGCGTCGTGCTGTGCAGTTCCTTCCCTGTTGCTTTGTATCTCTTCTTCCTTTGCTGGCCTTTGCATAAATAATTTTTGATATAGTTGATACCCTGGCCTTTTACTATTTATAGGGTAGTGCTATGGTCTCTTTTGTTTTGTTTGAAAACGTTAATTTTATGTTTTAAGCATTAGGGACTACAGAGCTCTAAGATTATACAGCCATCTTAGTGCTTGGCTAGGCTCCGCCCCCGTGCTGACCGCTTTTTACCTTTTGTATGCTTTTAAATACCTTGGAATAAATTTTGCATTTTATACATCTGGGCTTGGAGCGCTATTTTCTTTTCCCACCTTTTGGATACAATATATGTTATGGGTGAGTTTGCAGACGCACTGGGAAGAGCAGTTGCCGCCTGTGAGTATTAACTGGGAAGATACAATTACTAGGAACACGGTCCCCATACCCTCTCTCTATCTGTGCCTACATAGGATCACTAACTCGCTACCTAAAGACCCCAGGAGCGCTTCGTTGAGCAGGTTCGTGTTACTACGTGTTACAAACTGCTGTTTGTAACTGGCCCTTTAAATGAAAAATTGCCCTGCTTCCCTGGATTTTGGAGAAGCCTATTTGCCAGCCTCCTTCCACATGACTATGGCCCCTGGAAGATTGTGCCCCTGAGAACATATTAACTCTTATTGGGTGTGCATGGCCCTTTAAGAACCATCTGGGGACATATTGTGACTTTGATGAACAATGCCCCTTTAAGACTATGTCCCCAGACCTGTGAAATGACTTGTCCCTGGCTTTCTCCCACTTGGTTCAGTTTCATTGTGTGCCATTAAGAGTTAATTTTGTTCAGCTTCAAGAAACCTATTCTAAATACAAGTCTGCTGGGATTAGCTCTAATTAGGTTTAGTGATCAACTTTCCCATTGTCTAATCCGACTAGTATTGATAAGGTGGACTGCATTGTTTTATTGTGTGTAATGTTATCTGCTGAAGTAAATGTTGTGGCCTGTCAAAGGGAGTGTCTCTCTATCTAATATCAAATGTGTGATGGGGGATTTTATGCCTCCCCCTGAGAGTGTCCTGTTTGCATGTAACCTCAATAAAAAGGAGGCTGTGTGCTCCAGCACATCAGACCTATGTTGACCCTCTAACTTGAAGCTTTGACTCATGTTTGTAGGATACAGCTTATAATCACTACAGGGATTGCTATGCTCTTCATACTCCCTTAGCTACAGGGATTGCTACAGAAGGAAGAGGTTCACCTACTGGAGCCTGGTCATAGGTCCAGGGCGCAGAGCAGACGGCGAGATACCAGCCCAGCAGCGGTGGTTCATAAGAGTCTGCGTTACTTATGGTGGCTACGCAGCAGTTATAGTGTCCACGGTGCTGCTGCTCCTTTGGTGAGCGCTAGGAGCATCCTTTTCTACGGTCCAACTTCCAGCCAGCCTGGAGGCAACCGTAACATTTGGCGGCAGCGGTGGGATTGGCGTCCTAGTGCAAGGAGCAGCACCACAACAGCACTGGTATCGTAGGAGAGTAATTGAGGGCAACGCTAGCCACTGCGCAGCGTCCCTACCTACAGCAGCATGGAGCTGACAAGATACTGGTCAGAACCATGTGAAGAGCACCTCAACCTAATCCGTCGCTATGAGGGCGCTGATTTCGTTCCAGAGGTAAAGAGGCGGCTAGTCCGATATGGTCCAGACCCTGCACAGGAGGTAGTCAGTCGCCTCATCCGGGAAATGGCTACTGAGAACGAAGCGGCACGAGCCTTTGAGCGCCAACTGTGGAGTTTGAGGGTATGGACACCTGGTCTCTCTCCCCAGCCACAGCATGTTCCACAGGGAGAGGAGAGCAGCGACCTCCCTCCCCAGCGGCAGTATACTGTGCAGAGGGAAGAGACAACCGGTCTCCTTCCCCAACCCCAACCAGAGATACCAGAGGCAGCAGGCCTCATAGACTGGTCCTGGGAGGACCCCCAGCAGGCAGGTGGAGATGGGACCGCAGTCTCTCTACCGGCCCTACAGGGATGCTGGGCAGGCGGCCCAGATCCCCAGCGACAGACCCAGATACAGGGAGGGGAGAGCATCGACCTCCCTCCCCAGCCGGAGTGTGCCTTCCAGGGAGAGGAGACAACCGGTCTCTCTCCCCAGCCGCAGCATGTTCCACAGGAAGCGGAGAGCATCGACCTCCCTTCCCAACGGCCGCCGGAGTATCAGGAGGAGGAGGTAAGCCAATCTCCCCCTCCCCAGCTAACTCCTAACTTGGGCCCAGGGTTAACAGTGGAGATGTTAACCCCCACTGACCCCCACGTTCCCTTTGCCACCGGGCAGGACTATGCCCCAATTCCCCCAGCAGAAGAGCTGGCATCAGGACAGAGCGCTGCTGGCCTCTGCCCTACAGACCTTGTCCTTGTTACAGGACTGGCCTGCAAACCCCTCACCCCAGCAGAAGCGCTGGCACCAGGGCAGAGTGCCGCTGGCCTCTGCCCCCCAAGTACCATCAGCTATTTGCCCAGCTGCGCCAGGAAGGCCGAGGATGCTACACTTTCATCCTACAACCTGGAACTTACAGGCCAGTACTACGTATTGTGGGGGGCTACTTTGCTGCTAACGATTATTTGTGGGTGGGTTGCGAGACTAACTTAGGCACTGACCGGCAGAAGGTCAGGTGCCTGGTTAGTCTCCCTCCAAAAGGGGAGATATGTTACAAACTGCTGTTTGTAACTGGCCCTTTAAATGAAAAATTGCCCTGCTTCCCTGGATTTTGGAGAAGCCTATTTGCCAGCCTCCTTCCACATGACTATGGCCCCTGGAAGATTGTGCCCCTGAGAACATATTAACTCTTATTGGGTGTGCATGGCCCTTTAAGAACCATCTGGGGACATATTGTGACTTTGATGAACAATGCCCCTTTAAGACTATGTCCCCAGACCTGTGAAATGACTTGTCCCTGGCTTTCTCCCACTTGGTTCAGTTTCATTGTGTGCCATTAAGAGTTAATTTTGTTCAGCTTCAAGAAACCTATTCTAAATACAAGTCTGCTGGGATTAGCTCTAATTAAGTTTAGTGATCAACTTTCCCATTGTCTAATCCGACTAGTATTGATAAGGTGGACTGCATTGTTTTATTGTGTGTAATGTTATCTGCTGAAGTAAATGTTGTGGCCTGTCAAAGGGAGTGTCTCTCTATCTAATATCAAATGTGTGATGGGGGATTTTATGCCTCCCCCTGAGAGTGTCCTGTTTGCATGTAACCTCAATAAAAAGGAGGCTGTGTGCTCCAGCACATCAGACCTATGTTGACCCTCTAACTTGAAGCTTTGACTCATGTTTGTAGGATACAGCTTATAATCACTACAGGGATTGCTATGCTCTTCATACTCCCTTAGCTACAGGGATTGCTACAGAAGGAAGAGGTTCACCTACTGGAGCCTGGTCATAGGTCCAGGGCGCAGAGCAGACGGCGAGATACCAGCCCAGCAGCGGTGGTTCATAAGAGTCTGCTTTACTTATGGTGGCTACGCAGCAGTTATAGTGTCCACGGTGCTGCTGCTCCTTTGGTGAGCGCTAGGAGCATCCTTTTCTACGGTCCAACTTCCAGCCAGCCTGGAGGCAACCGTAACACTACGCAATTAAAGCATGTTAGTTTTTACCTATTATAAATTGTTGCAATTGTGATTAGTATTAATAATAATATTGCACCTTTCCCATAAAGTGTACAGGACATTAATAATAATAATATTGTATGCTGGAGGGGGTCTATAAAATTTCCAGGGCCGGTCTGATTTCCCAGTCTAGCCCTGCTCAATAACTGTTGATGGATCAAAGCTGACTCATAGAACCCGAACTTGATTATGCTTTTGGCATAAAAAGGGGGGGGGGGTCTCTTATAGCCCGAAACTAGCAAGATGATGCTCATTTACTTCCAGTGCTCTAATTGACTTCTTTAATAATCAAGTTACATTTGCTTTTAGTTCACAATGGTTTTAGTTAAGTCAGGACTTGCTCCTTAAAGGGACATAAAACCCAAAATTGTTTTATCATGATTCAGGTAGAGAATACAATTTTAAACAACTTTCTAATGTATGTCTATTTAATTTGCTTCCTTCTCTTGTTATCCTTTGCTGAAAGGATTATATTGGCAAGCTCAGGAGCAGAAAATAACCTAGGCTCTAGCTGATGATTGGTGGCTATATATATATATATATATATATATATACACACACACACACTGATCGTCATTGGCTCACCCATATGTTCAGTTAAAACCAGTAGTGCATTGCTGCTCCTTCAACAAATGATACCAAGACAATGAAACAAATTGGATAATAGAAGTAAATTAGAAAGTTGTTTTAAAATTGTATGTTCTACCAATTTAATGAAATAATTTTTTGGGGTTTCATGTCCCTTTAATATATTCTGTGATCCATAATAAAGAGAGAAACTTATCTTGAGCTTATAACATGTTGTCCAAATATGTATTGCACTGCCTTTTCATTTTGTTATAGCATTTAAGGATAACGTTTTCGTCTTCAGCCTTAGCTGTAGCAGTTATAATGAGTAAGAGTGTTAAGTTTTATATTGTTTACCTGAAGGGCTCTGTTTAACGACATTATGGGTTAGTAAGATAGCATAGCAACTGGGTTATTACTGATGGGGAAAAAAAACTTATATTCCTAAATCCTACAGATAGTACCTGACATGAGGTTTCTACTTGAGACTAGGGGAAGAAAATTAAGATTAGGACAATAGATGTTCTTGTAGTTTGGTCGTACAATGTAATTAACAGAGTACTGGAACTTTACATCCTCTGCCATGGGGTATAGGGCCCATGCGAATGTGGCAGACCAGTTCTCTATATATCTTACAACAGTACATGATAGCAACTATGACTAGTATATTTGATACCAGTATACTCTATAAATGTAAAGAGAATCGTAATCTATGTCTATTATACTATACCTCTCCCCCACCAGGTGTCAGCAAAGATAAGTATATATCAATCTAGTTAGGCTAGATAACAGAGTTTAAATATATAATAAGTTTTAAGGGAGTTAAAGGTTCAATGTCGTGCCGGTGCAGCAACTAACTTACATCCTAAATGTACCATAAATAAAGACAAGACAACAATATGGAGGTTAAGACCATATAGGTCAATTTTATTAACACGAGGCACTCCTTGAATGATTTAATTTAAAGGATCAAGGCCTTCTCCAAACTTAACTTTTACATTTACCCAGTACGGTAAATGACTATAACTCTTATTTAACTTTACTTAAACAGTTGAGCGGCAATGCCTAAACCTATATAACCCATATGAAGCGGGAAGCAGTCCCCCAGGCAAATGGAGACAAAGCGGAGCCCGGCTACAACTCGGTACCAGATAGAAGGTTACATACTCGAACTGTTCGGCCCTCCGCAACCCAGGAGACGCTTTCCCCAAGCACGCGCCTGGGTACGTCACGCCCCCTGAAATGGCCGTCACTCCTCCCCGCTTCTATCTGCCGCCTGGGATTCTACCGTCCGCCACAAGAAGACAATTCAACCTATTCTTGCCGCCAACCCTATCTGCAGGAAACGCTAACATTTTTTTTTAAATTACCGATCCTAAGGCCTTTGCTATGTTAGAAATGAACCTATCTAGCCCTACCTCTGTTAAATGCACCCCGTCCTTTCGGTATAGGCTCTTATCCCCGGCCGAGATGTTGGAGTGCCTCACAACAAAACCTCCTATAATCTTGCCTATATCCCTATTCAACTGTTTGTGCACCTCAAATGCTGCCTTGTGACTCTCCATGTGCCTCCAATGTAATCTCGGAATGACACAGGACCACCCCACTTTCAGCCTGGGCAACCAGGCGTGTAGCCACCTAATGTCCGCCCCCATGATACTGATCAACTCAAGGGTATTCAATGCTCCTAGGTCATTGCCCCCGAGATGTAGAACCACAATGTCTGGACGACCCCACCTCCGGTGAGCCTCCTGGATAAGCCCTGGAAATTCATGCTAGCATAGCCCTCTGCGCCCTAGCCACCTGACGGACGCCCGGGAGAAGTGAAAGCCGAGGCGGCTCCCATCAGGGACTGCTAAAGCCCTTATCGATGCCCAATGAACAAAGGAGTGGCCGACTATCCAGATCTTTTTTGGGGCCCTGCCCCTACCTGAAAAGACACAACAACACGTTAACCACCCGCAAGGACCCCCACAAATCCCATCCCTGCGGCCAACCCCCTACCATCTCATTGGGAAGGGTCCCCCAGAGGCCTTACGTATGTCTTATAGCGCTGCGACTGCCACCTCCCCAGAGCCTTGATCCTAGCTGCAGACCACCCCAATGCCGCGGCCGAAGTTGCCGCCCCCACTCTAAATGAATGCGGGGCTATGCATCCTGGATCCAACCCTGCCTTAGCTGCCGCCTTCACTAGCACCGTTCTGAACTGAAATTTTGTTAGCCCCAGCCCGTTCTGATGCATCAAGAAAGGGCCACCACCCGCCGGGCGGCGCGCCACGAACTCAGATAACAGCACAACCGGGCATGCCCTGCAGTCGCCCAACTGTGGGAGATGCAGCCACACCCCTTTCCCGTCCTGGTCGGTTTTAGATCTCGGAATAAACAACAATACCGACCCCTCCGATAACCTCACGTGCTGCCACTGAACCCCCGCCTGTGGTGCGTTTCCCAATGGGGACACAAGTTCCCCCACCCGCAAAGCCCAGTGAAAGGCCAGCGCAAAGGCTGCGCAAAACAGCGACACCTCGTATGGATCCCTGCATACGTCAATTAGTGCCCGCAGCAACATGATAAGGCGAGACAGAGTGATGGGTTCCCTCGTGTCCCTCCTTAACAATTCTCCACGGCCCCAACCACGGACCGACTGTCTCACCAAGAAGGTCCCCGTCCAATCTCTCAGCTGGAAAAACTTACTGAAAAAAAGATATAGCTGCCAGCTTCCTCTGCACGAGCGATTTCTTAATCGCCCTCTGGTGCAAGGAAACCAACCACTCTAACAGAGTTACCTGCGACGCCTGATAGCATGACAGCTGCTTGAAACTGCAGAATGATTGCCACTCGTTCCAATGCCTCAGATACGCCCTCCATGTCGCCTTGAGCCAGTGAGGCCTGGACTACCGGGAGGACCGATTCCCATGGAACCCGAGCTGTCAGAGATAAGAAGGACAAGGCGTGCCATGAGGAGATGCTCTAGGAGCCACCTTCCTAAATATCTTCCACTTCCCCCTAGACAATGCATCTGCCATCACATTCTTTACACCCGGCACGGGCTTAGCGGTGAAGCTAACGTTATACTGCAGGCAACGCAACACTAGTTGCCGCAGCAGCCTAACAACTCCTGGTGAAGTGGCCGATAACCGATTTATCGAATAAACAACAAAACTGATTATCGCACCAAAAGACCACCGCCCGATTGGACAACCGATTAGCCCACAGCTCAATCGCCACAATGATAGGGAAGAGCTCCAGGAAGCACAGATTCCTGGTCAGTCCTGCTTGGACCCATTCCCCAGGCCAAGCTTCCATGCTCCAGTCCGCCCCCAGCATTGCCCCGTACCCTCCAGAACCTGCTGCATCTGTAAACAGGTGGAGCGACTGATTGGATTCAGGCGGTCTCTGCTAAATACATATGCCATTGAATTTGTCAAGGAACAATTCCCACACCTGTAGATCCTTCTTCATCTCCTCCGAGATGTGGATTTTCGCTGACTGCGGTTTGGAGCCCCCCAAACCTGCTTCCAACCTCCGGTTGAAAACACGCCCCATGGGAATGACCCTCCCCGCAAAGTTAAACAGGCCCAAAAGGGCCTGTAATTCCTTCACAGAGATAGAATGTGCCCGCATAGTCCTTTTGACTACTGCCGCTAACCTTTCCAACTTGTCAGCAGGCAATTGACAACGCTCCGCTATAGAGTCAATTTCAATTCCCAGGAAAGTTAACCGCGTGCACGGGCCTTCCGACTTGTCAGATGCCAGAGGTACGCTGAACACGCCCATGAGGTGCACCATGCCGCGCATTAGTTCCCCGCACTGCGTAGAATTTGGCGCCTCCACCAGCAGGAAATCGTCCAAATAATGGGCGATGTTGCCTGAACCAGTGTATTGGGATACTGCCCAATGGAGGAATGAACTAAATGCCTCGAAATAAGCAAATGAAATCGAGCAACCCATAGGGAGGCACTTGTCCACGTAGTAATCCCCCCCGAAGCAGCACCCCATTAGTCGAAACGACTCTGGGTTGATGGGAAGGAGCCTGAAAGCTGACTATGTCCAGCTTCGCCATCAGCGCTCCCACCCCCGCCCTCCGGACAATGGCCACCGCCGATTCAAACTATTGATATTGAACCGAGCACAGCTCTGGTGGAATGGCATCATTCACTGACCTCCCTTTTGGATACGAAAGGTGTTGAATCAAGCGAAATTTCCCCTTTTCCCGACTACCCCTAACGGGGACACAACCAAACCCTCGATAGGTGGCTGCAGGAAGGGGCCCGCCATGCGCCCCAGGTGGACCCCCTTATCCAACTTCTCCTTTACCACCTCAGGAAGCTGGTAGGCAGATTTTAAATTGCGATGAACCCCCGAACCTTCCACCCGGCCCCCCACCGGGATAAGGAAACCCACCTTTAGACCAGACAGCAGCAAGCCTGCCGCTGCCTGGTTCGGATACTTCGCCAGCCATGGTTCAAGGGCGCCCACCCTCACTGGGGTGGCCGCTCTTTCCAGTTGAGGCAGGCTTGCCTCCCCCACGCTCTCCAGCCTGGTCGCGTTTTTTAGAGCACTCGGCACCCGGGTGCTGCCCCCCGCAGTATCGACAGATGTGCCGAAAGGAACACGCGCTCCCTCTGTCGCACGCCTTTTCTTGATACTTCCAACACTCCCATCCCTTTCTTCGGGCCCTAAGTCCCGACCGAAAGTGCTGGTTGCTCGCTGCAGGGGGAGGTGATGGCGTCACCTCCGGCCCAAGCGTAGACCATAAGGACATCTCAATAGCTCCAAATGAGAGGGAAGGGTTCGCCGCCATTTTTCTACGATACCCCATGTCATAGTCCCTCCATGCTCCTTCCTTATGGCATTTGTAAACCCTTTCTATCATATCCTGATATTTCAGGATATCCGCCCCTTGGTCCGGCCACCTCGCCAAGTAGCAGGAGGCCTGCACACGAAAGCAGCTCACCCATTCCTCGTAGGAGTCGGGCCTCTTGAGCTTTTTTGGCCCTGTTCCGTCCTCGGCCCTCTCCTTCTGAGCTTCCGCTGACAGCTCAAAAATATTCACATACTTCCTAGCCTGTATTGTTTTCACCATCTTCGATTTGAGATGCTCAAATAGGGAATGAATGGTGAAAGAAAATGAGTCTCCATCAAGTGCTGACTTTCGCTTATTAGCCTGCAACACTAAACCGCCACCCTGCGGCACGGTGGCCGGCACCACCGAGCCTTCGCTGGCGCTCACAGCTACGCCGCTAGCGCCCTTACTTTTGCGCCTGCGGGCCCTATCCCTGACACTAGCGTCCTAGGCATCCTGTACATCCTCTTCTTGCATTTTTTTTGAAAGCCCAAGGCCCCCTCACTTTCTGAGCTAGACCCTGGCGAACTAGAGTCACTCTCATCCTGCGACTCAGCCCCCCCAGATAGCTCACCCTCCACAGGCTGCAGCTCCCCCGCCGACGATGTTCCTGCCCCTGCACTGTCCATTGGGACCTGTCCCGCTGCCGGCACCACCGCTCCGCCAGCACTGGATCGAAGCCGCTCCTGAGTGTCCATCTGGGGAAACAAAGATAAGAGAGGAGTACCAGCCACCTGAGGGAAGGAGGGACCACGCACACCACACTCATACACGGGCTGTTGCGCAGAAGGCGCACCCATCTGCCCCCCAGACTGATTCTGCTGCACAAACCCCCATGATCTGGAACAGAAACTGCACGCATTTGAAATGACTGATCAATATTAAACCTCCTGGGCTTTGCAAATGTAAGGTACTGTCCCCAGGGCCAAGGGCCCCAGGGCTCATTGTGCTGTCCCCCCCCCAGATAGATAGTTTGCAGGGACCCACTCCTCATGCGCCCTCCCCCTGATGCCTTTCCATCACCACCCTCATCTGCCCCCCCTCCCCCTGGCCAGCACCCCTCTCCTACCTTGAGGAGATAGGGATGCGGAGAGAGCGCTTCTCTTGGCTCCTCTCCGGGCCAGGCTGACACCTCCTCTGGCCAGGCCCCGACCCGAAGTCCCGCCCGCCGCGTGACCGGAAGTGGGCAGGGCTGCAACCGGAATGGAGGACGACGCCGCCACATCAGCAGCAGATGTGTCGGGTGGCGCCCGACCGCTGGGGCAATTAAGGGCCGGGTAGCCCAACGGAAGCCAGCGGTGTGGCGGTAGAAACTGGTGCAGCATGTGGGGTAGGCCCACGATCAGGCCCACCGCAGCATGCGCGTGCCACAGCTTGGGGCCCCACTGTCCGAGGGCCGGATAGGCCCACCTGATCCTGCAGTGTGGCGGTAGAAGTGGGCGCAGCATGCGGGGTAGGCCCAAGATCGGGCCCACTACCGCCCGCGTGCGCCGCAGCTTGGGGCCCAACTGAAGGTCGTCCGGCCACAGGGTCCACCCCGGGCCCATCCGCTACCACTGCATGACCGGATGTGGCCCTGGGTGTCCCCTGAATCAGTGGTATGGCGGTAGGTTCTGGCGCCATCTGCGAGGTAGGCCGCAAATCGGGCCTACCCTCACAGACGAGCGCCACATTTTGCGGCCCTTCCAGGGGCAATCCGGCCCAATCCACGCCCAGTAAGGGCGCAATAGGGGGCACTACAGATCCGGTACTCGACTCGGGCACGGGCGCCTGAGTAGGCCCCCACCGGATGCGAGACCGGATCCAGCAAATACCGGGCCCAAAACAGCAGTGAGGGACTGCACCAGAGACCAGACGGCCTCCAGCCGTCCCTCCTGCAAACCCAAAACAGCTGCTGCCTGTCCTGTACCCGTGGGGCCTGCTCTGCAAACCCCAGGGGCATCCCTAGAGGTGCTAGGCCCAAATGAAGGGCCCAGGCCTACCCTAACTAAACCTGACCCCCCAGCCTCCTCTAATGGCCTGCCCCTTAATCCACTCCCCCCTGCCTGGGAAACTCCCACTCTAACACTAGTGGGTAATTGGGCCTGGAGGGAAGATGGCCTAGCCTCAGAGATGAGCCCTGAGGCCTAGGAGAAGGGGGAACAATATCCTGATCACTTATCTCTTTTTCTCTATCCACAGGTGTCCTTCTCCCTAAAGATGATGCCTCATCCCTGAACCGCAATGGAGGAAGCGAAGACCTGCGAGACCTGTCCATGATGACAAAGAAATTCCCTCAGCTAAATGCAGCAGAAGATTCCAGATGTTCCTGAACAGAAAGAGGGCCTCAAACTCCCAGAATCCCCTTATTATCTGCGAGTAGAAACTCCTCCCTTAGATCTGCAACACTGTTGCAATCTAACCTACAGCTCCACACACACTCCTCCTCCCTGCAACCTTAACCCTTAAGACGCTCCAGGCTTATCAGGGCCCTGCACTTACATTCTCCCTTATGACTTGAATCCATTAGTAGACATCCGACAGTGCATTAGAATCCCTGAATAGGTTTCCTATATGCCACTCCTGACCAGTAGGTTAATTTAGATCTAATATTAATGGAAATCGTACAATCCTTTTATCCTATTGCCCATCCCACTCTGCCCCCCCACATAGTTTACTTTAACAGGAAAATATATCCTATAGATGTTTTTCACCCATAAATATTTATATATTGTTCCTCAGATCTGAATAATTATAATTCCTATACAGTCATATCACCAGCTGATACTCAATTCCGGAATATTACGTTATAGGGTAGCAAACAGTTGCTATGACTTTGTTTCATGCACCATCCCTTACACTAGAGGAGATTAGTGCAAACTACTGGAAATATACCAATGACATCTCGTTAAAACGACACCACTATTACCAGTGCTTAGGAAGTTGATTCCATCTGCTTCTATATTTCTCCCCCCCCCCCCCAAAAAAAAAAAAACCTCTACTACTCCCAATTACTCATACTATAAACATTTATGGTCCAAAAGTGGCTGCCTGCAACAATGGGAAATATCCAATTGTAAAAATATATATATATAAAAAAAAAAAAAAAAAATAGCTTATACTTATGTTGGTTATATTTAGTCAGATGTCCTTAGGCTCAAAAGTGTTGTAACTTATACCTATGCTATAATACACAAAATATTTTTTGTTGGAATGGTTTACCAATTAGCTGTTGAAGGTTAAGAATATGTTAATACATTTTGAAATGTTAATGTATTGGTTGGATTTTTAACGACTACTCCAAAATGTATGGCCTGTATAACATTTTTCCTTGTATGTTTTATAAGCTCAATAATTTTTTTTTTTTTTTTTTAATACACACATTATACCCTACAGCTATACAAATCCTTTATTAAAGAGCGTTGCCTGGTATTGTATTTAAGCACTGTATTGTCCTTTTAAATAAAATCAGGCTGCTGTGGGAAGTTATCTTCTGTGAAAAGCACAAGTGGGCAGGTGAATGCCTATAGCGCAGAAAATGTCAGGAGAAAAAAAAAAACCATGGTCTATACTATACCCTGTTGGCTACAAATCTGTTTTTAGTAGCCAGACACTTGAACTTGCTGAAAATGATAATTACTGGAACAGAAAAAAACTTGCCAGTTTGTTACCTATCCTCAGGCTTATTAGGGACAGATATATATCCGGGTTAACATGCCATTAAAATCTGAAAAACAGACATTTGTTTTTTGCCCTACAGCCTGAGATCATGATCTTAGTGAAATGCTTCATAATCCTCAGCTTTATTAAATCCCTTAGGGTGACATTCTAATAAAATGGTCAATTCATGCATTGTTTATTTTGAACACCTTCACTTTACTGCAGAAGCAGTATGCTTAGTTAAAAAGTTATGCACCTATAATGCCAGTGTGTTTTTCTAGCTCGAGATGAGGATCAGAGCATACAGTACATATGTATATCTCGGCCTTCAGCTGATTTTCTTTACTACAAGTTCATCCTGAACTCCTACCATTCTGTCCTTAATCTTTATAAGCAAAAAGATTTTTTCTCATCTCTACTCTTTCCTCTAACCCTAAACGTCTGTTCTCCACGTTCAACACTCTGCTCACCTCCTAACACAACCTCTCTCAGCTCAAGATTTTGCCAGCCACTTCAAAATTAAAATTGACTCCCTCAGAAGTGAAATCAGCTATCAACATACTTCCAATCTCCCACCCCCTCAAAAGCTAACGATCACCCAAAAATGCAGCTCTTTTGCCCCTGTTAATGAGGATGAAGTTTCTGCCCTTATACGGTCCTCCCACCTCACTACCTGTCCCCTCGACCCCATCCCCTCACAGCTACTCCCCTCCCTCAGAAGTGAAATCAGCTATCAACATACTTCCAATCTCCCACCCCCTCAAAAGCTAACGATCACCCAAAAATGCAGCTCTTTTGCCCCTATTAATGAGGATGAAGTATCTGCCCTTATACTGTCCTCCCACCTCACTACCTGTCCGCTCGACCCCATCCCCTCACAGCTACTCCCCTCCCTCTCTTCTACCCTCACCCCCATACACATTTTCAACCTCTCCCTCATCTCTAAAACATGCACTGGTCACACCTATCCTCAAAAACCTTCCCTCGATCCAACCTCACCTTCCAACTACCGCCCCATTTCCCTACTCCCTCTTGCCTCAAAGCTCCTCGAAAAGCTAGTTTACGCACATCTATCCCATTTCCTTACACTAAACTCTTTTTGACCCACTAAAATCTGGATTTCGTTCCCATCACTCTACAGAGACAGCAATTGTCAAGGTTACCGATGACCTACTTACAGCAAAATCCAAAGGCCACTTCTCTCTGCTTATCCTCCTTGAACTGTCTGCAGCCTTTGACACTGTTGACCACCCTCTTCTGCTCCAAACCCTCCAATCCTTCGGCATCTGTGACACAGCTCTCGTGGTTCTCTTCCTATCTGACTAACCATACATTTAGTGTAGCCTTCTCCGGAGCATCCTCTGCCCCGTTACCACTTTCTGTTGGGGTACCTCAAGGCTCTGTCCTTGGTTCCCCTTCTCTTTTCAATCTACACATCGTCACTAGGTTCCTTAATAAAGTCCCATGGGTTTCAATACCATTTGTATGCCGATGACACCCAAATCTACCTCTCTGCACCAGACCTACCTCCTTCCTAACCCGTGTCACTAACTGTCTCTCACATCTTGAATGTCTTCTCACTACCTTAAGCTTAATCTCTCCTAAAATGAACTCCTTATTTTTCCCCCCCTTCTTCCATTGTCTCCACCCCCAAAAATTCTATAACTGTTGATAATTCCATAATTACCCCCTACACCGCACACCCAATATCTTGGGGGGGGGGGTGTCACACTTGACTCAGATCTTTCCTTCGCTCCTCACATTCAGTTCTTGGCTGAAGCCTGCCGCTTCCACCTTAAAAACATTGCTAAAATTAGACATTTCCTTACACAAGATACAACCAAGATTTTAATCCACTCTCTCATCCTTTCCCACCTCGCTTACTGCCACTCCTCTCTGGTCTACCCAGCTGCCGCATAGCTCCTTTACAATCCATTATGAATGCCTCTGCCAGGCTCATCTTCCTTACTCGTCGCTCTTCATCTGCTGCACCTCTCTGCCAATCCCTTCACTGGCTTCCTCTTGCCTCTAGGATTAAACATAAAATCCTCACCCTGACATATAAAGCTCTCAACTGCACTGCTCCCCCCTACATCTCAGAACTTGTCTCTAGATACTGTCCCGTCCCCTTCAATCAGCTCAGGATCTCCTCCTCTCGTTACTTCCTCACATTCCCATTTACAGGACTTCTCCAGACTGGCTCCCATCTTGTGGAATTCCCTGCCTCACTCCATAAGACTCTCCCCTAGTTTTAACAGCTTCAAGCACTCCCTTAAAAAAAAAAAAAAAAAAAAAAATACTATTCAGGGATGCATACTACCAACACTAACCTTCCTATCTCCATTACTTTCCCCTTGAACCCCTTAGAATGTAAGCCTATGGGCCCAGTTGTTTACAGATCAGCAGGGCCCTCTACAAAAGCTATCCTGTACACCGACTATGTTTACAGCGCTGCAGAATCTGTTGGCGCTCTACAAATACCTGATAATATCTGTTTCAGATCAGCCATATCCTTACCTGGAAGTGGCATGGCTATGTGACTTACTTTAAGGTGCCAATTGCCCTGAATTTGCGGAGCAGCAGCTTTGACATACTCAATGTCCAGAGCGCAATAAAGGTTTTTAAAATATATATCTATTAGACAGTACTCAATGTTTATTTTTATTCTTTATTTTCTTCTAGACTGCAAGACTAGTTTCTTAATTAGCCATACACCAATTAAAGCAACAGCAGCCTCAACAGAAAAACTTAGAGAACCTATTGTTATGAACAACCAGAGATCCAGAGGCTTGGAATTAGAATCCAAGGTCACTGCCAGTGCTTTGCCATGGTCTGCGCCAGTTACCATCAGAGGTCCCAGAGTGGCCAAGCCATGTTCTTCCTCTGATTTGGCACCTGTATATTAATTTTACAAATCAGTCATTTAGGGAGTATGTAACCATACTGCCAAATACAGTAAGTTAAAATCCCCATTTAGTGCCCTATATAACTAGACACTCACCCATTCTAGTTTCTCGCTTTCCAATATTTCTGGGTCCTGGATAGATTCGGCCAAGTCTCCTGCTTTGAGGAGATACACAATTTCCAGAATCACAACACCTACAGATTTCCCTTGTACCTTCAACAGGAGACCAGCTGTAGAAGGGAACAAACAACACAAATTTTGCATATTTAACAGGAAAGGGTGTGTAAAACATCATGGGGAAAGTAAATTTAGGTTTAAAAAAAAAAGTGACAACCTTCCACCAGGTATGGAATATGGCTACAGTTCATAGTGTAGTTGAACATTAAAACTGATAAGGGGAAAATATAATTCTATTTAATCATAACTAGATATGCCAAGATTTGTTTTCTATCATACAGGTAAGCCTAAGGAGTGTGTACTTGTGTTGAGCACCATGTACAACAACTGCAAACACTGCTGTCATAGGGCTAAACAAATGTTTACTAGGTTAAGAGTGTTTAATACTACCTAGAACACACACACAAAACAAAAAACAAAAAAAAAAACACAACATTCTAGTGCTATCCATATCAGACAATGGACTCACATGTTACTAGCTTTGTTAAAAGAGCAAGCCTTATTCTCTGGATCAGGTGTCTGGCTTGCTGCAGCCGCCCTTAAATTGCAGGTAATGTAGATCTAGAAGATAAAGATATTGGTCAGGATTCAAGGTTTGAATGCCACAGACTTGAGACCTGTTCAATAAGGATATAAACACGTACTGTAGATGTAGCCACCACAGAAAATCTGAAAGCATCAACTGTAAACTGAAGGATATCAGATCTGGGCCTTGGGGACCTGAATGCTGAAGAGGAATCCTCCTGCCTGCCATCCATCAAGCATCTACAAGCCAATAAATAGTTAACCAAGTGTTTGTCTTCATTAAATTAGTTAACATTAAAGTGTAATTTACCCATTCAGAGCAATTATATCATAGCGAGGAGTGGAGCTGAGATCTGGAGATGATGTAGCCACACAGCTGTCAACAAACACCATCATGGGCACATGGTTATTAGTGGCAAGAGAGGCTTGTATGTTGAAAACGTCACCCAATTGGAAAACTGTAGAGACTCTTTGAGCACTCCAGTCATCTGCAAGAACAACAAGTCAGATTGAGAATGCCAGATACCAGGCTTCCAGAAGTGCAAGCATACTTACCATTCATGAGCTGCAAGGAAAAGTCCAGCTTCTCTTGTACAGACACTGTTGAGCTAAAGGGGTTCCATGTTGGTCTGATGGCATTGCTGCTCACATTGTCATGTCTAGAAGACATTCAGAAAATGTTTACGATCTTTGTCTTTTCTGTAGAGCAGAATTAAGTTCTATAAACAGTTCTCATTATTGGAAATTAAGTCAGAGACCATGACAAGAGGCATGTGCATACTGGATATTAAAGGAACCTAGTGGCGGAAGTCATGCCATTTTACCACTAGCAACCCTTCAATGCTCTGCAGCACTCAAGTGGCCCTTTAGCAGCTCAATGCTAGGTGTTTAATCATTTGCCGGGGATAGTTTTAAAATTACAGTATGACTTTCCCCACTATGTCCCCCTTTAATGGAGTTTAACCAGTTCTTTGCAAGCAATATTGCAACTAGGAAATATTTGTTACAGCACTTGTGTCCCTTTAAATACAGGACTCAAAAGACATTCAAATCAGTGACCGTTTTAACACCCTTATTTTGTAACGCTATATATTATGCTATTATGTTTCTCCTGGTTGTGGGCAAATAAAGTAAACCACTGGTTAGACAAAGCAGATCTGGAGTGGTATGAGTATGTAGCTGACCTCAAAATGCCAGGCTGGGGCTTTAACAAGTCCACTGCTCAATAAAGAGCCAAGGAAGATTTATAAAGGAAGCAGAGAAGCTGTTTATTGGACACAATTCCTACATTGCTTTCATGATTCAGAGGGAGAATGCAATTTTAAATAAATGTCCAATTATTGCCATTAAATTTGCTTCATTCTTTTAGAATCCTTTGTTGAAGGTGCAGCAATGCACTTCTGTGAGCTAGCTGAACACATGGGAGCCAGTGACAAGAGGCATAACTGCAGCCACCAATCGCTAGCTTCCAGTAGTGCATTGCTGCTCCTGAACATACCCGATTATGCATTTCAACAAAAGGATACCATGAGAAAAGACCAAATTAGATTTAAAAAGACAAACTTGGAGTTGTATGGCCCTTTAAAACCAGATTACATTTAAAGGTTTATTTCTCTCTGAAAGATAATGAACTTAAATATGGATTGCAATTACGTATCACAATTAAGTGTTTTGCTAGCAAACTTTACTTATGCAGAAAAAGTGTACCACAATACTCTAATTAGCACACAAAAGGTGATAAGTCTTTTTAAAGGGCTCTTGAGACATACATAAGTGAGCACAGAATGTGTGTAAGATGTATGGTTTGGCACTGCAGCCTCAATTTTCAGCTAGCATTTAAGGTAATATTAGGATCTAATGATCCTTTAATTTTAGAGTGTTCAACATTGGACTGTTCATGCTACTCAGATTGCATGAATCTAGGTCTTGCTGGGTACTCACCTTGGATAATAACACTCTATTTGCACCACAGCACTGTTGGTCCTGATAATTGGAGCATTATTAACAGGAGTTGGGTTGTAGGTCAAACTGGTTCTATAGATCAGGAATTCTGGGGTCATCTGACCGAGAAAAATAAAATTAAGTCTTTGGTGTAGAATGGGGATTACAGTGGTTATACATTCTTAGCCAACATTTTGTTACTTACCTGTAATTCACTACCACATTCTTGAAGCCTATTCTGGAACATCACAAGAGCATTTGTACTCTGGGGGCTTGGTTGGCAACGCTGGGTTCCTAGAGTTAGGTCTGAGGCCTTCACTAGCTTTCCTTTTCCATACAGATCTCTTTGTACAGTGACCACCATGTTGTCTTCTTGACATTGCACACTGATAGGTGAAAGCTGTTCAGAGAGCTGCCTGGATTGACCTAACACTTCATACCGCCTGTTAAATCCATGAGAAACTCCAATAACAGGCTGAGAAGGATAGTTGCGCCACCAATTGTTTACAGGAACAGGCCTCTGGCAAGTTACACCAGCTACCAAAAACAACAGGCACAGCCAGCTTTCCCCAAAAAACCCATTCTGACAGAGAAAGCACTATCAGAAACTGCAGACAAATAGACATTTATACCATCCCACCACCTGTAGATACATTTCAGCTGGAGCAGATAATCACACACACCTGCACATATCTCTCACATGATATAATGATTTTGCATTATAGTCAATCTAAACTTGTATTCAACACATAAAACTTGCAATGTTAATGAATGAAACAAAAAAAAAGAAAAACACTTATGATGTGTCCAGGATTGTCTTGAATGATGTATTGCTTATATGTATTCTATGTTGCATGCTTTGGAATGGTAACCTCACCATATCATATTATTATGGTTTGTATTTATTGTTTATAAACTACTATATCACATCATGAAAACATTACATGTTAAAAAATGCAAATGCAAGGCTATATTTAAATATATATATATATATATATATTAAATATAGGGGGTGTGAGAGAGTAGGTAATATTGCTAATTTGCTTTAAATGGTGCCACCCTTATAGTAAATATAAAATATAAAAGAAAGATAGAAAAAAATACCAGGGTATATAAGATTACCCTAGAACAGCAAGGGAATAAACGGCACACATAGAAGACTTTCAAAAATTTATTTATAATAATTTCCCAAAAATACACTTAAGTATATAGCGATATCTTATCTGTCAATATCAGTTACCACTAAAGACAGCAAAATCTAAAACATTTTAAGTGCACTTAGACCTAATACTTTCCCTATGCTATAAATTACAAAAGGACATCATAAACAATAAGGGGTTAATAATTCAGTTGGAAAACACAGCATATACTTAGCTTAAGTCCTCCGGTTTTTGTAAAAACCGGAGGACTTAAGCTAAGTATATGCTGTGTTTTCCAACTGAATTATTACACTTGCTAGAGACTCTTTATCCAGCAGTACTACTTGCGGCACATTTATTTGCCTTAAGAGAAGATTCCCTGGTATATATAAAGAGGCAAAACAAGCGCTTTTTGATACATAATATAGTTCACCTCTGTTTGGACTGCAGCCATATGTTTAACATGTATTTTGCCTACTTACTATAAATGTCCTATAAACATTAGATTCTATGTAACATTCGTTATAAACATGAGTTTTCTGGTTAACCCCTTATTGTTTATGATGTCCTTTTGTAATTTATAGCATAGGGAAAGTATTAGGTCTAAGTGCACTTAAAATGTTTTAGATTTTGCTGTCTTTAGTGGTAACTGATATTGACAGATAAGATATCGCTATATACTTAAGTGTATTTTTGGGAAATTATTATAAATAAATTTTTGAAAGTCTTCTATGTGTGCCGTTTATTCCCTTGCTGTTCTAGGGTAATCTTATATACCCTGGTATTTTTTTCTATCTTTCTTTTATATTTTATATATATATATATATATATATATATATATACTGTGTATATATATATATATATATATATACAGGTGGCCCTCGTTTTACAACGGTTCAATTTACACCGTTTCAGAATAACAACCTTTTTTTCCAGTCATCTGACTGCTATTGAAAAGCATTGAGAAGCAGTGCATTTATTAAAATAGCCAGTAGGTGGAGCTGTCCGCTTGTGTTGCAGCAAAGCCAAGCAAGCTGAAATTAATCAGTTTAACCAGACCTGAGCTATCGAGCAGATTTCAAAGGAACAAGATCTTCCTGTCTATAAATCAGTCCAGATTGGAATGCATAGAAAGAACTGTTTGCCGAAAAAGTGAAGTCTGTGTTGTGTGATTATTTTATTAGGTTTATAATGCTGTTTAACAAATGTTTTTGTTCATTTAACTTAGTTTAATTATATTTTCTGTGTTGTGTGATTATTTTATTAGGTTTATAATGCTGTTTAGCATTTTAAAGTCTTCATTTCAAAGCTTTAAAAATAATGTATTAAGTGTTACTTATGACAATTTTGAGAGGGGCCTGGAACCTAACTCCCTCACTTCCCATTGACTTACATTATAAACTGGATTTCAATTTACAACGGTTTCGATTTACAACCATTCCTTCTGGAACCGAACCCCGGCGTAAACTGAGGGCTACCTGTATATATATATATATATATATATGTATTATTATTTTACATGAAAAAAATGTTGTTCATTTTTGCTTATCAAACTAACAGAAAGTACATGTATGTACAATACTTGTGCCTGAGATAGAAGCTTACTATCTGTGGGTTCCTACAGCTCTATTGGCCGAGAGTGATATGCCTCACAAGGAACATCTATGTGATAAAAGCACACACAAAAAACCCTGCCTTATACTTTAAAGAGACACTGAAACCAATTTTTTTCTTTCGTGATTAAGATAGAGCATGCAATCTTAAGCAACTTCTAATATACTCCTATTTTCAATTTTTCTTCATTCTCTTGCGATTTTTAGTTGAAAAAGAAGGCATCTAAGCTATTTTTTTGGCTCAGAAGACACTGGACAGCACTTGTTTATTGGTGGGTGAATTTATCCACCAATCAGCAAGAACAACCTAGGTTGCTCACTAAAAATGGACCGGCATCTAAACTTACATTCTTGCATTTGAAATAAAGATACCAAGAGAATGAAAACAATTTGATATTAGGAGTAAATTAGAAAGTTGCTTAAAATAGCATGCTCTATCTGAATCACAAAAGAAAAAAATTGGGGTTCAGTGTCCCTTTAAGCTAAGACTAAGTAAACACTAGATAGAATAAGTAAACACTAGATAGAATGAGGCATTCAAAGAAAAGATTAGTCTAAGAATAACATGAAGATGTACTTTTAAAAGTTTAATTAGATGTTTAAATAGGGACAAAGAAGTGTAAGGTTTTAGCGTCTATAAAACAATGGGAGCTGCCATGTTGTAACTTAGGTTACCTTCTCTGCTATGGCCAATTAGGGACAGTTATATTTAGTTCTCTAGAGTGTTCAGCCAATGGCTTTGTAGAATGTAACAGTGTTCTGAACTTCCACTTATAACATCAACTGAAAATCTCACAATTTCAGAATAGAATTACAGGAAAAGGTGACAAAATAAATAATAAAAGTATACCAGAGTTTATATATATATATATATATATATATATATATATATATATATATATATATATATATGTGTGTGTGTGTGTGTGTGTGTGTGTGTGTGTGTGATTTATCATGTCATAGTACTATCTCAAAGTGTTTAATGCCTCTTTTAGATGCAGCATAAGAACAGAAAAAAAATGTTCCTTTAAAATGACAAGACAGTGAAATAGCTAAAACATAAATAAAAAAATTGTGGTACTGACCAAAAGCAACAGAAGGTAAGAATGCCCATGATTGTACACAGTGTGACAAATTTGTTTTTTGATTGATGTGTTAATAAAACCATAATGTTTAAAGGGACAGGAGACCCCAAAACTTTATTACATGTTTTGCATAGAACATACAATTTTAAACAACTTTCTAATTTTCTTCTATTGTCAAATTTGCTTTATTCCCTTGTTATCCTTTGCTGAATGATCAGCATTGCACTACTGGATGTAGCCATCAATCAGCAATCGCTACCCAGGTGCTGAACCAAAAATGGGCTGGCTCCTCAGCTTACATTCTTGTTTTTTCAAATAAAGATACCAAGAGAACAAAGAAACATTGATGATAAGAGTAAATTAGAAAGTTGCTTAAAATTGCATGCTCTACCTGAATCATGAAAGTTTAATTTTGACTAGACTATCCCTTTAACCTATAAATATGAGTAGGCCTGTAGAAAACATTCTGCCTATTAGTGATTGCTAATGGTATAGTAACATACCAGATTGTTGGAAGATCAATGACTACACTCTTGTTTGCAACATATCAATTATTAAAAAAATGATTTGAGTATAAAAGGATAAGGGAATAAATGAATGCCACATGTCACTTGCACATGGTATTAAATAGACACTCAAGTCAAAATAAACATTTATAATTCAGAAAGAGCAAGCAGTTTTAAGACACTTTCCAATTGACTTCCATTATCATTTTTTTTTATATTTACACTTTTTAGGAAACAAGATCCTTCTGAGCATGTGCACAAGCTCACAGAGTATATGTATGCTAGACTCTGATTGGTTGATGTCTGTCACATGATACAGGGTTCTGAAATATGGGAGAAAAAATAAAATTGTCAAAAAAAATAATCTTATTCAGAGTAAGTGCTATAGTATTGTATTTTTATTATGTAATTGGAATTATGTAATTCTACTGCATTAAGTGGTCCTTTAAAGTATTCAATTTGAAACTAACTACAAAGGTCCCTCTGGGAGGGAGGGGGACATTTATGAGGCCTTTGGAAATGTAACTGTCTTAAAAGAATAGTAAACACAGTAATAACAAGATTTTTCCTCAGGCTTGCGATAAAACAGAATTTATGCTTACCTGATAAATTACTTTCTCCAACGGTGTATCCGGTCCACGGCGTCATCCTTACTTGTGGGATATTCTCTTCCCCAACAGGAAATGGCAAAGAGTCACATGATCCCTCCTAGGCTCCGCCCACCCCAGTCATTCGACCGACAGACAGGAGGAAATATATATAGGAGAAACCATATGGTACCGTGGTGACTGTAGTTAGAGAAAATAATTAATCAGACCTGATTAAAAAACCAGGGCGGGCCATGGACCGGACACACCGTTGGAGAAAGTAATTTATCAGGTAAGCATAAATTCTGTTTTCTCCAACATTGGTGTGTCCGGTCCACGGCGTCATCCTTACTTGTGGGAACCAATTCCAAAGCTTTAGGACACGGATGAAGGGAGGGAGCAAATCAGGTCACCTAAACGGAAGGCACTACAGCTTGCTAAACCTTTCTCCCAAAAATAGCCTCCGAAGAAGCAAAAGTATCAAATTTGTAAAATTTGGCAAAAGTGTGCAGTGAAGACCAAGTCGCTGCCTTACATATCTGGTCAACAGAAGCCTCGTTCTTGAAGGCCCATGTGGAAGCCACAGCCCTAGTGGAGTGAGCTGTGATTCTTTCAGGAGGCTGCCGTCCGGCAGTCTCATAAGCCAATCGGATAATGCTTTTAAGCCAAAAGGAAAGAGAGGTAGAAGTCGCTTTTAGACCTCTCCTTTTACCAGAATAAACAACAAACAAGGAAGATGTTTGTCTGAAATCTTTAGTAGCCTCTAAATAGAACTTTAGAGCACGGACAACGTCCAAATTGTGTAACAAACGTTCCTTCTTTGAAACTGGATTCGGACACAAAGAAGGTACAGCTATCTCCTGGTTAATATTTTTGTTAGAAACAACTTTAGGAAGAAAACCAGGCTTAGTACGCAAAACCACCTTATCTGCATGGAACACCAGATAAGGAGGAGAACACTGCAGAGCAGATAACTCTGAAACTCTTCTAGCAGAAGAAATTGCAACCAAAAACAAAACTTTCCAAGATAGTAACTTAATATCTATGGAATGTAAGGGTTCAAACGGAACCCCTTGAAGAACTGAAAGAACTAGATTTAGACTCCAGGGAGGAGTCAAAGGTCTGTAAACAGGCTTGATCCTAACCAGAGCCTGAACAAAAGCTTGAACATCTGGCACAGCTGCCAGTCTTTTGTGTAGTAAGACCGATAAAGCAGAGATCTGTCCCTTTAGAGAACTTGCAGATAATCCTTTCTCCAAACCTTCTTGAAGAAAGGAGAGAATCTTAGGAATTTTTATCTTATTCCATGGGAATCCTTTGGATTCACACCAACAGATATATTTTTTCCATATTTTATGGTAAATTTTTCTAGTTACAGGTTTTCTGGCCTGAACCAGAGTATCTATCACCGAATTTGAAAACCCACGCTTTGATAGAATCAAGCGTTCAATCTCCAAGCCGTCAGTTGGAGGGAGACCAGATTTGGGTGTTCGAATGGACCTTGAACAAGAAAGTCCTGTCTCAAAGATAGCTTCCATGGTGGAGCCGATGACATATTCACCAGGTCTGCATACCAAGTCCTGCGTGGCCACGCAGGAGCTATCAAGATCACCGAGGCCCTCTCCTGATTGATCCTGGCTATCAGCCTGGGAATGAGAGGAAACGGTGGGAATACGTAAGCTAGGTTGAAAGTCCAAGGTGCTACTAGTGCATCTACTAGAGTCGCCTTGGGATCCCTGGATCTGGACCCGTAGCAAGGAACCTTGAAGTTCTGACGAGACGCCATCAGATCCATGTCTGGAATGCCCCATAATTGAGTTATTTGGGCAAAGATTTCCGGATGGAGTTCCCACTCCCCCGGATGAAATGTCTGACGACTCAGAAAATCCGCTTCCCAATTTTCCACTCCTGGGATGTGGATCGCAGACAAGTGGCAGGAGTGATCCTCCGCCCATTGAATTATTTTGGTCACTTCTTTCATCGCCAGGGAACTCTTTGTTCCCCCTTGATGATTGATATAAGCAACAGTCGTCATGTTGTCTGATTGGAACCTTATGAATTTGGCCTTTGCTAGTTGAGGCCAAGCTCTGAGAGCATTGAATATCGCTCTCAGTTCCAGAATGTTTATCGGGAGAAGAGACTCCTCCTGAGACCATAGACCCTGAGCTTTCAGGGATTCCCAGACCGCACCCCAGCCCACTAAACTGGCGTCGGTCGTGACAATGACCCACTCTGGCCTGCGGAAGCTCATTCCCTGAGACAGATGGTCCAGGGTCAGCCACCAACGGAGTGAATCTCTGGTCTTTTGATCTACTTGAATCATTGGAGACAAGTCTGTATAATCCCCATTCCACTGTTTGAGTATGCACAGTTGTAATGGTCTTAGATGAATTCGTGCAAAGGGAACTATGTCCATTGTTGCAACCATCAATCCTATTACTTCCATGCACTGTGCTATGGAAGGACGAGGAACAGAATGAAGCACTTGACAAGAGCTTAGAAGTTTTGATTTTCTGACCTCTGTCAGAAAAATCCTCATTTCTAAGGAATCTATTATTGTTCCCAAGAAGGGAACTCTTGTTGACGGGGACAGAGAACTCTTTTCTTTGTTCACCTTCCATCCGTGAGATGTGAGAAAGGCTAGAACAATGTCCGTATGAGCCTTTGCCTTTGACAGGGACGACGCTTGTATTAGAATGTCGTCCAAGTAAGGTACTACTGCAATGCCCCTTGGTCTTAGAACCGCTAGAAGGGACCCTAGCACCTTTGTGAAAATCCTTGGAGCAGTGGCTAATCCGAATGGAAGAGCCACAAACTGGTAATGTTTGTCCAGAAAAGCGAACCTTAGGAACTGATGATGTTCCTTGTGGATAGGGATATGTAGGTACGCATCCTTTAGATCCACGGTAGTCATAAATTGACTTTCCTGGATGGTGGGTAGAATCGTTCGAATGGTTTCCATTTTGAACGATGGTACCCTGAGAAATTTGTTTAGGATCTTCAAATCCAAAATTGGTCTGAACGTTCCCTCTTTTTTGGGAACTACGAACAGATTGGAATAAAATCCCATTCCTTGTTCCTTTATTGGAACTGGGTGTATCACTCCCATCTTTAACAGGTCTTCTACACAATGTAAGAATGCCTGTCTCTTTATTTGGTTTGAGGATAAGTGAGACTTGTGGAACCTTCCCCTTGGGGGTAGTTCCTTGAATTCCAGGAGATAACCTTGAGAAACTATTTCTAGCGCCCAAGGATCCTGAACATCTCTTGCCCAAGCCTGAGCAAAGAGAGAAAGTCTGCCCCCCACCAGATCCGGTCCCGGATCGGGGGCTACTCCTTCATGCTGTTTTGTTAGCAGTGGCAGGCTTCTTGGCCTGCTTACCCTTGTTCCAGCCTTGCATTGGTTTCCAGGCTAGTTTGGGGTGTGAGGCATTACCCTCTTGCTTAGAGGATGCAGAATTAGAGGCTGGTCCATTTCTGCGAAAGGGACGAAAATTAGGTTTATTTTTAGCCTTAAAAGACCTATCCTGTGGAAGGGCGTGGCCCTTTCCCCCAGTGATGTCTGAAATAATCTCTTTCAAATCATGTCCAAATAAAGTTTTACCTTTGAAAGGAATGTTAAGCAATTTTGTCTTGGATGACACATCCGCTGACCAAGACTTTAGCCAAAGCGCTCTGCGCGCCACGATAGCAAACCCTGAATTTTTCGCCGCTAATTTTGCTAATTGCAAAGCGGCATCTAAAATAAAAGAGTTAGCCAATTTAAGTGAGTGAACTCTGTCCATAACCTCCTCATATGGAGTTTCTCTACTGAGCGACTTTTCTAGTTCCTCGAACCAGAACCACGCTGCCGTAGTGACAGGAACAATGCATGAAATTGGTTGTAGAAGGTAGCCTTGCTGAACAAAAATCTTTTTAAGCAAACCTTCCAATTTTTTATCCATAGGATCTTTGAAAGCACAACTATCTTCGATAGGAATAGTAGTGCGTTTGTTTAGAGTAGAAACTGCCCCCTCGACCTTGGGAACTGTCTGCCATAAGTCCTTTCTGGGGTCGACCATAGGAAATAATTTCTTAAATATAGGGGGAGGAACAAAAGGTATGCCGGGCTTTTCCCACTCTTTATTTACTATGTCCGCCACCCGCTTGGGTATAGGAAAAGCGTCGGGGGGCACCGGAACCTCTAGGAACCTGTCCATCTTGCATAATTTCTCTGGAATGACCAAATTGTCACAATCATCCAGAGTAGATAACACCTCCTTAAGCAGTACGCGGAGATGTTCTAATTTAAATTTAAATGTCACAACATCAGGTTCAGCTTGATGAGAAATTTTTCCTGAATCTGAAATTTCTCCCTCAGACAAAACCTCCCTCATGGCCCCTTCAGATTGGTGTGAGGGTATGACAGAACAATTATCATCAGCGTCCTCTTGCTCTTCAGTGTTTAAAACAGAGCAATCGCGCTTTCTCTGATAAGTAGGCATTTTGGATAAAAGATTTGCTATGGAGTTATCCATTACAGCCGTTAATTGTTGCATGGTAATAAGTATTGGCGCACTAGATGTACTAGGGGCCTCCTGCATGGGCAAAACTGGTGTAGACACAGTAGGAGATGATGTACTATCATGTTTACTCCCCTCATTTGAGGAATCATCTTGGGCAATATCATTATTTGTGGCAGTACTGTCCTTACTTTGTTTGGACGCTATGGCACAATTATCACATAAATTTAAATGGGGAGACACATTGGCTTTCATACATATAGAACATAGCTTATCTGAAGGTACAGACATGTTAAACAGGCTTAAACTTGTCAACAATGCACAAAAAACGTTTTAAAATAAAACCGTTACTGTCACTTTAAATTTCAAACAGAAAACACTTTATTACTGAATATGTGAAAAAGTATGAAGGAATTGTTCAAAAATTACCAAAATGTCACCACAGTGTCTTAAAGCCTTAAAAGTATTGCACACCAAATTTCAGAGCTTTAACCCTTAAAATAACGGAACCGGAGCCGTTTTTCAATTTAACCCCTATACAGTCCCAGATATAGTCTTTGCTAAGACCCAACCAAGCCCTGAGGGGAATACGATACCAAATGACGCCTTCTAAAAGCTTTTTCAGAGATTCTTAGATCCTCACACATGCATCTGCATGCCCTGCTCTCAAAAAACAACTGCGCATTAATGGCGCGAAAATGAGGCTCAGTCTATGACTAGAAAGGCCCCCTGACTGAAAAAGGTGTCCAATACAGTGCCTGCCGTTTTATAAACGTTCCCCAAGATTATAAATGCCAATTATTAGCCTAAATCTGAATAATATGCACAAATAAAGCAATCGATTTAGCCCATAAAAATGTCTACCAGTTTTTAAGCCCATAATAAGCCCTTTATTCTGTTTGTTTTTGACTAAGAATATGGCTTACCGGTCCCCATGAGGGGAAATGACAGCCTTCCAGCATTACACAGTCTTGTTAGAAATATGGCTAGTCATACCTTAAGCAGAAAAGTCTGCTAACTGTTTCCCCCAACTGAAGTTACTTCATCTCAACAGTCCTATGTGGAAACAGCAACCGATTTTAGTTACTGTCTGCTAAAATCATCTTCCTCTTACAAACAGAAATCTTCATCCTTTTCTGTTTCAGAGTAAATAGTACATACCAGCACTATTTTAAAATAACAAACACTTGATAGAAGAATAAAAACTACATTTAAACACCAAAAAACTCTTAACCATCTCCGTGGAGATGTTGCCTGTGCAACGGCAAAGAGAATGACTGGGGTGGGCGGAGCCTAGGAGGGATCATGTGACCAGCTTTGCTGGGACTCTTTGCCATTTCCTGTTGGGGAAGAGAATATCCCACAAGTAAGGATGACGCCGTGGACCGGACACACCAATGTTGGAGAAATTAACATACTAGATGAGTGAAGTTTGAATGTATTAACACCTTGCTTTCTGCAATTTATTTTTTTAGTAGACAATTTCTCCTCAACACTTGCCTTATTTAGAGGAGCCAATCCAGACTTGTAACTGGGGTATACAATTAAGGCCAGTCAAGGACAGATATGTGGCAGGATAAGGTTTGTTAATTCTTAGAAGAGGAGAATGGCTTTACTGTGCATCATTAAATGATATTATTACAATCTCAAAGTTATTTTTATGTCAATTTAATGCATTATTTGGGATTAATTGGTAACAGCAAGGGACAACAGTTCCTTGTAGATCCGCTAGTAACACCAGTGATGTTTGTTACATCCCTTAAAGGGACACTAAACCCAAATTTGTTCTTTAATGATTCAGATAGAGCATGCAATTTTAAGCAACTTTCTAATTTACACCTATTATCATTTTATCTTCATTCTCTTGCTATATTTATTTTAAAGCAGGAATGTAAAGCTTAGGAGCCGGCCCATTTTAGGTTCAGCATCCTGGATAGAGTTTGCTTATTGGTGGCTAAATTTAGCCACCAATAAGCAAAAGTAACCCAGGTTCTGAACCCGAAAATGGTCCGGCTCCTAAGCTTTACATTCCTGCTTTAAAATAAATATAGCAAGAGAATGAAGATAAAATGATAATAGGTGTAAATTAGAAAGTTGTTTAACATTGCATGCTCTATCTGAATCAGTAAAGAACAAATTTGGGTTTACTATCCCTTTAACATTATACATAAAGGGCCAAACCGGAGTAAAAAAATATAATTACAAAAACATATATTTATATAATCTAGAAGTAAAACCATTGCTTTAGTTCTTTCAAGTGCGACACTTTGCCTGGCAACATACAGTGATGAACTTGTGTAATTGTACACACAAGCAGTACACCCCCAGCATTCCTTTCTCCTATGCTTAAAGGGACATGAATACAAATGTTTTCGTTTTCATGATTCATATAGAACATACAATTTTCAACTACTTTCCAATTTGCCGCAATGCACTCCTGGGAGCTAGCGGAATACATCTGGTAAGCAATGACAAAAGGTATTATGTGTGCAAGCACCAATCATCAGCTAGCTCCCAGTAGTGCATTGCTTCTCTTGAACCTACCTAGATATGTTTTCAACAAAGAATACTAAAAGAATGAAGCAAATTGCAACATAGGAAAGTTGTTAAAGATTGCATGCTCTATCACAAGCATGGAAGTTTAATTTTGAGTTTTATGTTCCCTTAAAAAGCAATATTGTAAGTTTAAGATTAAAGTGCAACATTTTCCCTAAGCCCTTAAGATGGTGAGCAATAAATGGTTATTGTTTATTTAAATGTAAACTCAAATAGCATTCCTCTCTTTATTTAACATTATATTTCACTTGGTTACTATTTAAGCACTTTGGGTTGCGTTCGTGTTACAAGTTGCAACTAAAAAGTTTTTGCTTGCGTGTTAACCCGCAACGTGTAAAAGACCGAACTTATAAAATGATTTAATGCATATGGTTGCAGAGATAGAACTCCTCTACCTACAAGTTCATTACCATCTGTTCTTTTAAATGCTATCTATGTAATTACAATGGGGAATAACAACAATATAAAAAACAATTAACAAATATTTTTATTATAAGTTTGGGATCTAACTGATAAAAATAAATACAATATACAGCATAAAATAATATTTTCTCTACTTTAGGTTATATATGTAGGTAACTCAGTAATAAACAATAGTAATAATGTACATGCTTCATTGTATAATGGTTTTGAGTGTATTTATATATATATACACTGTGTGCAGAATTATTAGGCAAATTAGTATTTTGACCACATCATCCTCTTTATGCATGTTGTCTTACTCCAAGCTGTATAGGCTCGAAAGCCTACTACCAATTAAGCATATTAGGTGATGTGCATCTCTGTAATGAGAAGGGGTGTGGTCTAATCACATCAACACCCTATATCAGGTGTGCATAATATTAAGCAACTTCCTTTCCTTTGGCAAAATGGGTCAAAAGAAGGACTTGACAGGCTCAGAAAAGTCAAAAATAGTGAGATATCTTGCAGAGGGATGCAGCACTCTTAAAATTGCAAAGCTTCTGAAGCGTGATCATTGAACAATCAAGCGTTTCATTCAAAATAGTCAACAGGGTCGCAAGAAGCGTGTGGAAAAACCAAGGTGCAAAATAACTGCCCATGAACTGAGAAAAGTCAAGCGTGCAGCTGCCAAGATGCCACTTGCCACCAGTTTGGCCATATTTCAGAGCTGCAACATCACTGGAGTGCCCAAAAGCACAAGGTGTGCAATACTCAGAGACATGGCCAAGGTAAGAAAGGCTGAAAGACGACCACCACTGAACAAGACACACAAACTGAAACGTCAAGACTGGGCCAAGAAATATCTCAAGACTGATTTTTCTAAGGTTTTATGGACTGATGAAATGAGAATGAGTCTTGATGGGCCAGATGGATGGGCCCGTGGCTGGATTGGTAAAGGGCAGAGAGTTCCAGTCCGACTCAGACACCAGCAAGGTGGAGGTGGAGTACTGGTTTGGGCTGGTATCATCAAAGATGAGCTTGTGGGGCCTTTTCGGGTTGAGGATGGAGTCAAGCTCAACTCCCAGTCCTACTGCCAGTTTCTGGAAGACACCTTCTTCAAGCAGTGGTACAGGAAGAAGTCTGCATCCTTCAAGAAAAACATGATTTTCATGCAGGACAATGCTCCATCACACGCGTCCAAGTACTCCACAGCGTGGCTGGCAAGAAAGGGTATAAAAGAAGAAAATCTAATGGCATGGCCTCCTTGTTCACCTGATCTGAACCCCATTGAGAACCTGTGGTCCATCATCAAATGTGAGATTTACAAGGAGGGAAAACAGTACACCTCTCTGAACAGTGTCTGGGAGGCTGTGGTTGCTGCTGCACGCAATGTTGATGGTGAACAGATCAAAACACTGACAGAATCCATGGATGGCAGGCTTTTGAGTGTCCTTGCAAAGAAAGGTGGCTATATTGGTCACTGATTTGTTTTTGTTTTGTTTTTGAATGTCAGAAATGTATATTTGTGAATGTTGAGATGTTATATTGGTTTCACTGGTAAAAATAAATAATTGAAATGGGTATATATTTGTTTTTTGTTAAGTTGCCTAATAATTATGCACAGTAATAGTCACCTGCACACACAGATATCCCCCTAAAATAGCTATAACTAAAAACAAACTAAAAACTACTTCCAAAAATATTCAGCTTTGATATTAATGAGTTTTTTGGGTTCATTGAGAACATGGTTGTTGTTCAATAATAAAATTAATCCTCAAAAATACAACTTGCCTAATAATTCTGCACTCCCTGTATATATATATATATATATATATGCACAGTACAATGATGTGAGTATCTATACACTGATGAGTATGCTGCACAGTATAATGATGTGAATATCTATACACTGATGAGTATGCAGCACAGTATAATGATGTGAGTATCTATACACTGATGAGTATGCTGCACAGTATAATGATGTGAGTATTTATAAACTGATGAGTATGCTGCACAGTATAATGATATGAGTATCTATAAACTGATGAGTATGCTGCAAAGTATAATGATGTGAGTATCTATACACTGATGAGTATGCTGCACAGTATAATGATGTGAGTATCTATACACTGATGAGTATGCTGCACAGAATAATGATGTGAGTATCTATAAACTGATGAGTATGCTGCACAGTATAATGATGTGAGTATCTATAAACTGATGAGTATGCTGCACAGTATAATGATGTGAGTATCTATACACTGATGAGTATGCTGCACAGTATAATGATGTGAGTATCTATACACTGATGAGTATGCTGCACAGTATAATGATGTGAGTATATATACACTGATGAGTATGCTGCACAGTATAATGATGTG
Source organism: Bombina bombina (assembly GCF_027579735.1). Lineage (NCBI taxonomy): Eukaryota > Metazoa > Chordata > Amphibia > Anura > Bombinatoridae > Bombina > Bombina bombina. The sequence continues at coordinate 866,281,135 of NC_069504.1, forward strand.
AGTATCTATACACTGATGAGTATGCTGCACAGTATAATGATGTGAGTATCTATACACTGATGAATATGCTGCAAAATATAAGGATGTGAGTATCTATATACTGATGAGAATGCGGCACAGAATAATGATGTAAGTATCTATACAATGATAAGTATGCTGCACAGTATAATGACGTGAGTGTCTATACACTGATGAGTATGTTGCACAGTATAAGGATGTAAGTATCTATACACTTATGAGTATTCTGCCAGTATAATGATCTGAGCATCTATACACTGATGAGTATGCTGCACAGTATAATGTTGTGAGTATCTATACACTTATGAGTATGCTGCCAGTATAATGATGTGAGTATCTATACACTGATTAGTATGCTGCATTGTATAATGATGTGAGTATCTATAAACTAATGAGTATGCTGCACAGTATAATGATGTGAGTATCTATACACTGATGAGTATGCTGCACAGAATAATGATGTGAGTATCTATACACTGAGGAGTATGCTGCACAGTATAATCATGTGAGTATCTATACACTGATGAGTATGCTGCACAGTATAATGATGTGAGTATCTATACACTTATGAGTATGCTGCACAGTATAATGATGTGAGTATCTATACACTGATCAGTATGCTGCTTGGTATATTGATGTGAATATCTATATAATGATGAGTATGCTGCACATTATAAAGATGTGAATATCTATACACTGATGAGTATGCTGCAAAGTATAATGATGTGAGTATCTATACACTGATGAGTATGCTGCACGGTATAATGATTTGTTTATCTGTACAATAATGAGTATGCTGCACAGTATAATGATGTGAGTATCTATATACTGATGAGTATGCTGTACAGTGGAATGATGTGAGTATCTATACACTGATCAGTATGCTGCACAGTGTAATGATGTGAGTGTCTATACACTGATGAGTATGCTGCACAGTATAATGGTGTGAGTATCTATATACTGATGTGTATGCTGCACAGTATGATGATATGAGTTTCTATACTCTGATGAGTATGCTGCACAGTATAATAATGTGAGTATCTATACACTGATGAGTATGCTGCACTGTATAATGTGGTGAGTATCTATACATTGATGAGTATGCTGCCCTTTATAGTGATGTGAGTATCTATACATTGATGAGTAATAGGTATGCTGCAAAGTATAATGATGTGAATATCTATACAGTAGTGAGTATGCTGTACAGTATAATGACGTGAATATCTATACACTGATGAGTATGCTGAACAGTATAATGGTGTGAGTATTTATACACTGATGTGTATACTGCACAGTATAATGGTGTGAGTTTCTATACACTGATAAGTATGCTGCACAGTATAATGATGTGAGTATCTATACACTGATGAGTATGCTGCAAAATATAATGATGTGAGTATCTATACACTGAAGAGAATGCGGCACAGTAAAATTATGTTAGTATCTATACACTGATGAGTATGCTGTACAGTGTAATGATGTGAGTATCTATACACTGATCAGTATGCTGCACAGTATAATGATGCATGTGAGTGTCTATACACTGATGAGTATGCTGCACAGTATAATGGTGTGAGTATCTATATACTGATGTGTATACTGCACAGTATGATGATATGAGTATCTATACTCTGATGAGTATGCTGCACAGTATAATAATGTGAGTATCTATACACTGATGAGTATGCCGCACTGTATAATGTGGTGAGTATCTATACACCAATGATTATGCTGCCCTTTATAGTGATGTGAGTATCTATACATTGATGAGTAATAGGTATGCTGCAAAGTATAATGATGTGAATATCTAAACAGTGGTGAGTATGCTGTACAGTATAATGATGTGAGTATCTATACACTGATGAGTATGCTGCAAAATATAATGATGGGAGTATCTATATACTGATGAGAATGTGGCACAGTAAAATTATGTAAGTATCTATACAATGATAAGTATGCTGCACAGTATAATGACTTGATTGTCTATATACAGGATGAGTATATTGCACAGTATAAGAATGTGAGTATCTATACTCTGATGAGTATGCTGCACAGTATAATGTTGTGAGTATCTATACTCTGATAAGTATGCTGCACAGTATAATAATGTGAGTATCTATACACTGATGAGTATGCTGCACTGTATAATGTGGTGAGTATCTATACACCAATGAGTATGCTGCCCTTTATAGTGATGTGAGTATCTATACATTGATGAGTAATAGGTATGCTGCAAAGTATAATGATGTGAATATCTAAACAGTGGTGAGTATGCTGTACAGTATAATGATGTGAGTATCTATACACTGATGAGGATGCTGCACAGTATAATGATGTGATTATCTATACACTGATGAGTATGCTGCAAAATATAATGATGTGAGTATCTATATACTGATGAGAATGTGGCACAGTAAAATTATGTGAGTATCTCTACAATGATAAGTATGCTGCACAGTATAATGACGTGATTGTCTATATACAGGATGAGTATATTGCACAGTATAAGAATGTGAGTATCTATACTCTGATGTGTATGCTGCACAGTATAATGTTGTGAGTATCTATACACTGATGAGTATGCTGCACAGTATAATGATGTGAGTATTTATACACTGATGATTATGCTGCACCGCATAATGATGTGAGTTTCTGTACACTGATAAGTATGTTGCACTATATAATGATGTGAGTATCTATACACTGATGAGTATGTTGTACAGTATAATGATCTGAATATATGTAAGCTGATAAGTATGCTGCACTGTATAATGATGTGAGTATCTATACACTGATGAGTATGCTGCATGGTATATTGATGTGAATATCTATACACTGATGAGTATGCTGTACATTATAAAGATGTGAGTATCTGTACAATAATGAGTATGCTGCAAAGTATAATGATGTGAGTATCCATACACTGATGAGTATGCTGTACAGTGTAATGATGTGAGTATCTATACACTGATCAGTATGCTGCACCGAATAATGATGTGAGTGTCATCTATACACAGATGAGTATGTTGCACAGTAAAATGGTGTGAGTATCTATACAGGGAGTGCAGAATTATTAGGCAAATGAGTATTTTGACCACATCATCCTCTTTATGCATGTTGTCTTACTCCAAGCTGTATAGGCTCAAAAGCCTACTACCAATTAAGCATATTAGGTGATGTGCATCTCTGTAATGAGAAGGGGTGTGGTCTAATGACATCAACACCCTATATCAGGTGTGCATAATTATTAGGCAACTTCCTTTCCTTTGGCAAAATGGGTCAAAAGAAGGACTTGACAGGCTCAGAAAAGTCAAAAATAGTGAGATATCTTGCAGAGGGATGCAGCACTCTTAAAACTGTGAAGCTTCTGAAGCGTGATCATCGAACAATCAAGCGTTTCATTCAAAATAGTCAACAGGGTCGCAAGAAGCGTGTGGAAAAACCAAGGCGCAAAATGACTGCCCATGAACTGAGAAAAGTCAAGCGTGCAGCTGCCAAGATGCCACTTGCCACCAGTTTGGCCATATTTCAGAGCTGCAACATCACTGGAGTGCCCAAAAGCACAAGGTGTGCAATACTCAGAGACATGGCCAAGGTAAGAAAGGCTGAAAGACGACCACCACTGAACAAGACACACAAGCTGAAACGTCAAGACTGGGCCAAGAAATATCTCAAGACTGATTTTTCTACGGTTTTATGGACTGATGAAATGAGAGTGAGTCTTGATGGGCCAGATGGATGGGCCCGTGGCTGGATTGGTAAAGGGCAGAGAGCTCCAGTCCGACTCAGACGCCAGCAAGGTGGAGGTGGAGTACTGGTTTGGGCTGGTATCATCAAAGATGAGCTTGTGGGGCCTTTTCAGGTTGAGGATGGAGTCAAGCTCAACTCCCAGTCCTACTGCCAGTTTCTGGAAGACACCTTCTTCAAGCAGTGGTACAGGAAGAAGTCTGCATCCTTCAAGAAAAACATGATTTTCATGCAGGACAATGCTCCATCACACGCGTCCAAGTACTCCACAGCGTGGCTGGCAAGAAAGGGTATAAAAGAAGAAAATCTAATGACATGGCCTCCTTGTTCACCTGATCTGAACCCCATTGAGAACCTGTGGTCCATCATCAAATGTGAGATTTACAAGGAGAGAAAACAGTACACCTCTCTGAACAGTGTCTGGTAGGCTGTGGTTGCTGCTGCACGCAATGTTGATGGTGAACAGATCAAAACACTGACAGAATCCATGGATGGCAGGCTTTTGAGTGTCCTTGCAAAGAAAGGTGGCTATATTGGTCACTGATTTGTTTTTGTTTTGTTTTTGAATGTCAGAAATGTATATTTGTGAATGTTGAGATGTTATATTGGTTTCACTGGTAAAAATAAATAATTGAAATGGGTATATATTTGTTTTTTGTTAAGTTGCCTAATAATTATGCACAGTAATAGTCACCTGCGCACACAAGTATCCCCCTAAAATAGCTATAACTAAAAACAAACTAAAAACTACTTCCAAAACTATTCAACTTTGATATTAATTAGTTTTTTGGGTTCATTGAGAACATGGTTGTTGTTCAATAATAAAATTAATCCTCAAAAATACAACTTGCTTAATAATTCTGCACTCCCTGTATACTGATGTGTATGCTGCACAGTATGATGATATGAGAATCTATACTCTGATGAGTATGTTGCACAGTATAATAATGTGAGTATCTATACACTGATGAGTATGCTGCACTGTATAATGTGGTGGTGAGTATCTATAGACAGTTGAGTATGCTGTCCTTTATAGTGATGTGAGTATCTATACATTGATGAGTAATAGTATGCTGCAAAGTATATTGATGTGAATATCTATACACTGATGAGTATGCTAAAAAATATAATGGTGAGTATCTATATACTGATTAGAATGCGGCACAGTTAAATTATGTTAGTATATATACACTGATGAGTATGCTGCACAGTATAATGATGTGAGTATCTATACACTGATTAGAATGCTGTACAGCATAATGATGTGATTATATATACACTGATGCGTATGCTGCACAGCATAATGATGTGAGTATCTGTACACTGATAAGTATGCTGCACAGTATAATTACATGAGTATCTATACACTGATGATTATGCTCAAAGTTTAATTATGTGAGTATCTATACAATGATAAGTATGCTGCACAGTATAATGACGTGATTGTCTATATACTGATGAGTATGCTGCACAGTATAAGAATGTGAGTATCTATACTCTGATGAGTATGCTGTACAGTATAATGATGTGAGTATCTATACACTGATGAGTGTGTTGTACAGTATAATGATGTGAGTATCTATACTCTGATGAGTATGCTAAACAGTATAATGATGTGAGTATCTATACACTGATGAGTATGCTGTACAGTATAATGATGTGAGTATCTATACACTGATGAGTATGCTAAACAGTATAATGATGTGAGTATCTATACACTGATACGTATGCTGTGCTGTATATTGCTGTGAGTATCTATACACTGATGAGTATTTTGTACAGTATAATGATGTGAATATCTATACACTGATGATTATGCTGCACAGTATAATGATGTGAGTATCTATACACTGATGAGGATGCTATACAGTATAATGATGTGGATATCTGTACACTGATAAGTATGCTGTACAGTAAAATTATGTGAACATCTATACACTTTATGATTGATTGTATATTAAAGCAAAAATGGCATTTAAAATATAAAAAGAAAAGGGTTATCTGTAAAATGATAATCCACATCTCCCTATATTTTATACAGTCCCAAAAGTCCATAAAACATAGCAGCCCCTCCAGGTATGAGTATGCTGCACAGTATAATGTTGTGAGTATCTATACAGTGATGAGTATGCTGCACAGTATAATGGTGTGAGTATCTATACACTGATGAGTATGCTGAAAAATATAATTATGTGAGTATCTATACACTGATTAGAATGCGGCACAGTAAAATTATGTTAGTATATATACACTGATGAGTATGCTGCACAGTATAATGATGTGAGTATCTATACACTGATGAGTATGCTGTGTAATGATGTGAGTGTAATGATGTGAGTATCTATACACTGATGAGTATGCTGAACAGTATAAGGATGTGAGTACCTATACACTGATGAGGATGCTGCACAGTATAATGATGTGAGTATCTATACACTGATGAGGATGCTGCACAGCATAATGATGTGAGTATCTATATACTGATGAGAATGCGGCACAGTAAAATTATGTTAATATCTATACACTGATGAGTATGCTGCACAGTATAATGATGTGAGTATCTATGCACTGATGATTATGCTGCACCGCATAATGATGTGAGTATCTGTACACTGATAAGTATGTTGCACTGTATAATTATGTGAGTATCTATACACTGATGAGTATGTTGTACAGTATAATTATGTGAATATATGTAAACTGATAAGTATGCTGCACAGTATAATGATGTGAGTATCTATACACTGATGAGTATGCTGCATGGTATATTGATGTGAATATGTATACACTGATGGGTATGCTGCACATTATAAAGATGTGAGTATCTGTACAATAATGAGTATGCTGCACAGTATAATGATGTGAGTATCTATACACTGATGAGTATGCTGTACAGTGTAATGATGTGAGTATCGATACACTGATCAGTATGCTGCACAGTATAATGGTGTGAGTATCTATATACTGATGTGTATGCTGCACAGTATGAAGATATGAGTATATATACACAGTAAAATTGTTAGTATATATACACTGATGATTATGCTGCACAGTATAATGATGTGAGTATCTATACACTGATTAGAATGCTGTACAGCATAATGATTTGATTATCTATACACTGATGAGTATGCTGCACAGCATAATGATGTGAGTATCTATACACTGATAAGTATGCTGCACAGTATAATTACATGAGTATCTATACACTGATGATTATGCTCAAAGTTTAATGATGTGAGTATCTATACAATGATAAGTATGCTGCACAGTATAATGACGTGATTGTCTATATACTGATGAGTATGCTGCACAGTATAAGAATGTGAGTATGTAATGATGTGAGAATCTATACACTGATACGTATGCCGTGCTGTATATTGATGTGAGTATCTATAAACTAATGAGTATTTTGTACAGTATAATGATGTGAATATCTATACACTGATGATTATGCTCAAAGTTTAATGATGTGAGTATCTATACAATGATAAGTATGCTGCACAGTATAATGACGTGATTGTCTATATACTGATGAGTATGCTGCACAGTATAAGAATGTGAGTATCTATACTCTGATGAGTATGCTGTACAGTATAATGATGTGAGTATCTATACACTGATGAGTGTGCTGTACAGTATAATGATGTGAGTATCTATACACTGATGAGTATGCTAAACAATATAATGATGTGAGTATCTATACACTGATGAGTATGCTGTACAGTATAATGATGTGAGTATCTCTACACTGATGAGTATGCTAAACAGTATAAGGATGTGAGTATCTATACACTGATACGTATGCTGTGCTGTATATTGATGTGAGTATCTATGCACTGATTAGTATACTGCACGGTATATGATGTGAATATCTATACACTGATGAGTATGCTGCACAGTGTAATGATGTGAGAATCTATACACTGATACGTATGCTGTGCTGTATATTGATGTGAGTATCTATAACTAATGAGTATTTTGTACAGTATAATGATGTGAATATCTATACACTGATGATTATGCTGCACAGTATAATGATGTGAGTATCTATACACTGATGAGTAGGGATGGGCGAATGTTTCGCAACATTCGAAAAACGGCACAAATTTTAACACATTCGTTCGTTCGAATCGAATTTCGAATGTTTACATAACATTCTAACATTCGATTTTCGAATATTCGGTTTCGAATTTTACGATTACATTCGAAAATATTCGAATTCGAAAAATTCGAATTTAGATTGTAATAGTATTTCTAATGCTTTTTCTTTAAATGTAATATTCGAATTATGCAATATTCGAATTCGAAAAATTCGAATTTAGATTGTAATAGTATTTCTAATGCTTTTTTCTTTAAATGTAATATTCAAATTATGCAATATTCGAATTCGAAAAATTCGAATTTAGATTGTAATAGTATTTCTAATGCTTTTTCTTTAAATGTAATATTCGAATTATGCAATATTCGAATTCGAAAAATTCGAATTTAGATTGTAATAGTATTTCTAATGCTTTTTCTTTAAATGTAATATTCGAATTATGCAATACGTGTATTCGAATTCGAAAAATTCGAATTTAGATTGTAAAAGTATTTCTAATGCTTTTAAATGTAATATTCGAATTATGCAATATTCGAATTCGAAAAATTCGAATTTATATTCGAATTCGAAAAATTTGAATTTATATTCGAATTCGAAAAGTTCGAATTTCGAATGTAGACATTCGATATAATTATAAACATTCAAATTCGAAAGTGACATTCGAAAACTGTAAATAACATTCGATTTTCGAATTTTTAAGAATATTCGTTCTTATTGACATTCGAATTTAGAATTCGAATTTCCGTAATAACATTCGTTCTACATTCGAAATTCGAAAATTTGCACATTCGCCCATCCCTACTGATGAGTATGCTGTACAGTATAATGATGTGAATATCTGTACACTGATAAGTATGCTGTACAGTAAAATTATGTGAACATCTATACACTTTATGATTGATTGTATATAAAAGCAAAAATGGCATTTAAAATATAAAAAGAAAAGGGTTATCTGTAAAATGATAATCCTTATCTCCCTATATTTTATACAGTCCCAAAAGTCCATAAATGAGTATGCTGCACAGTATAATGATGTGAGTATCTATACACTAATGAGGATGTTGCAAAGTATAATGATGTGAGTATCTATACACTGATGAGTATGCTGCACAGTATGATGATGAATATCTATACACTGATGAGTATGCTGCACTGTATAATAATGTGTGTGTCTATACACTGATGAGTATGCTGAACAGTATAATGATGTGAGTATCTATACACTGATGAGTATGCTGCACAAATTAAATGATGTGAGTATCTATACACTTATGAGTATGCTGCACAGTTTAATTATATGAGTATCTATACACTGATGAGTATGTGACACAGTATAATGATGTCAGTTTCTATACACCGATGAGCATGCAGCACTGTATAATGGTGTGAGTATCTATATATTGATGAGTATGCTGCACAGTATAATGATGTGAGTATCTATACTCTGATGAGTATGCTGACCAGTATAATGATATGAGTATCTATGCACTGATGAGTATGTTGTACAGTATAATGATGTGAATATTTGTAAACTGATAAGTATGCTGCACAGTATAATGATGCGAGTATCTATACACTGAGGAGTATGCTGCACAGTATAATGATGTGAGTATCTATTCACTGAGGAGTATGCTGCAAGGTATATTGATGTGAATATCTATACACTGATGCGTATGCTGAACAGTATAATTATGTGAGTATCTATACACTAATGAGTATGCTGAAAAGTATAATGATGTGAGTATCTATACACTGATTAGAATGCTGCACAGCATAATGATGTGAGTATCTGTACACTGATAAGTATACTGCACAGTATAATTACATGAGTATCTATACACTGATGATTATGCTCAAAGTTTAATGATGTGAGTATCTATACAATGATAAGTATGCTGCACAGTATAATGACGTGCTTGTCTATATACTGATGAGTATGCTGCACAGTATAAGAATGTGAGTATCTATACACTGATGAGTATGCTGTACAGTATAATGATGTGAGTATCTATACACTGATGAGTGTGCTGTACAGTATAATGATGTGAGTATCTATACAATGATAAGTATGCTGCACAGTATAATGACGTGATTGTCTATATACTGATGAGTATGCTGCACAGTATAAGAATGTGAGTATCTATACTCTGATGAGTATGCTGTACAGTATAAGGATGTGAGTATCTATACACTGATACGTATGCTGTGCTGTATATTGATGTGAGTATCTATGCACTGATTAGTATGCTGCACGGTATATGATGTGAATATCTATACACTGATGAGTATGCTGCACAGTGTAACGTGAGAATCTATACACTGATACGTATGCTGTGCTGTATATTGATGTGAGTATCTATAAACTAATGAGTATTTTGTACAGTATAATGATGTGAATATCTATACACTGATAAGTATGCTGTACAGTAAAATTATGTGAGCATCTATACACTTTATGATTGATTGTATATAAAAGCAAAAATGGCATTTAAAATATAAAAAGAAAAGGGTTATCTGTAAAATGATAATCCACATCTCCCTATATTTTATACAGTCCCAAAAGTCCATAAAACATAGCAGCCCCTCCAGGTATGAGTATGCTGCACAGTATAATGTTGTGAGTATCTATACAGTGATGAGTATGCTGCACAGTATAATGGTGTGAGTATCTATACACTGATGAGTATGCTGTGTAATGATGTGAGTGTAATGATGTGAGTATCTATACACTGATGAGTATGCTGAACAGTATATGGATGTGAGTACCTATACACTGATGAGGATGCTGCATAGTATAATGATGTGAGTATCTATACACTGATGAGGATGCTGAACAGTATAATGATGTGAGTATCTATATACTGATGAGAATGTGGCACAGTAAAATTATGTTAATATCTATACACTGATGCGTATGCTGCACAGTATAATGATGTGAGTATCTATACACTGATGATTATGCTGCACCGCATAATGATGTGAGTATCTGTACACTGATGAGTATGTTGTACATTATAATTATGTGAATATATGTAAACTGATAAGTATGCTGCACAGTATAATGATGTGAGTATCTATACACTGATGAGTATGCTGCATGGTATATTGATGTGAATATGTATACAATGATGAGTATGCTGCACATTATAAAGATGTGAGTATCTGTACAATAATGAGTATGCTGCACAGTATAATGATGTGAGTATCGATACACTGATCAGTATGCTGCACAGTATAATGGTGTGAGTATCTATATACTGATGTGTATGCTGCACAGTATGATGATATGAGTATCTATACACGGTATAATGATTTGTGTATCTGTACAATATTGAGTATGCTGCACAGTATAATGATGTGAGTATCTATACACTGATGAGTACGCTGCACAGTATAATAATGTGAGTATCTATACACTGATGAGTATGATGCACAGTATAATAATGTGAGTATCTATACACTGATGAGTATGCTGCACTGTATAATGTGGTTAGTATCTATACACCGATGAGTATGCTGCCCTTTATAGTGATGTGAGTATCTATACATTGATGAGTCCACAGAAGAAGGCAGCACCTTGCAGTATAAAAATATCTTTATTTCCACATGCTGGAATAAAACAGTGACGTTTCGGGTGGGACACCCTTAATCATGGTATGATTAAGGGTGTCCCACCCGAAACGTCACTGTTTTATTCCAGCATGTGGAAATAAAGATATTTTTATACTGCAAGGTGCTGCCTTCTTCTGTGGATTTATTGTGACTAAAGGGATTACAGCACCCTTTTTGGCCTGCACCTGACAGTGGAGCTGAGCTACAAACTGTTCTAGTATACATTGATGAGTAATAGGTATGCTGCAAAGTATAATGATGTGAGTATCTATACACTGATGAGTATGCTGAAAAATTTAATGATGTGAGTATCTATATACTGATTAGAATGCGGCACAGTAAAATTGTTAGTATATATACACTGATGATTATGCTGCACAGTATAATGATGTGAGTATCTATACACTGATTAGAATGCTGTACAGCATAATGATTTGATTATCTATACACTGATGAGTATGCTGCACAGCATAATGATGTGAGTATCTGTACACTGATAAGTATGCTGCACAGTATAATTACATGAGTATCTATACACTGATGATTATGCTCAAAGTTTAATGATGTGAGTATTTATACAATGATAAGTATGCTGCACAGTATAATGACGTGATTGTCTATATACTGATGAGTATGCTGCACAGTATAATGATGTGAGTATCTATACACTGATGAGGATGCTGCACAGTATAATGATGTAAGTATTTATACACTAATAAGTATGCTGAACAATATAATGATGTATCTATACACTGATGAGTTTGCTGAACAGTATAATGATGTGAGTATCTATACACTGATGCGTATGTTGCACAGTATAATGATGTGAGTATCTATACACTGATGAGTTTGCTGAACAGTACAATGATGTGAGTATCTATACACTAATAAGTATGCTGAACAGTATAATGATGTGAGTATCTATACACTGATGCGTATGTTGCACAGTATAATGATGTGAGTATCTATACACTGATGCGTATGTTGCACACGATAATGATGTGAGTATCTATACACTGATGAGTATGCTGAACAGTATAATGATGTTAGTATATATACACTGATGAGTATGCTGAACAGTATAATGATGTGAGTATCTATACACTAATAAGTATGCTGCACAGTATGATGATGAATATCTATACACTGATGAGTATGCTGCACTGTATAATAATGTGTGTGTCTATACACTGATGAGTATGCTGCACAGTATAATGATGTGAGTATCTATACACTGATGAGTATGCTGCACAAATTAAATGATGTAAGTATCTATACACTGATGAGTATGTGACACAGTATAATGATGTCAGTTTCTATACACTGATGAGCATGCAGCATTGTATAATGGTGTGAGTATCTATATATTGATGAGTATGCTGCACAGTATAATGATGTGAGTATCTATACTCTGATGAGTATGCTGACCAGTATAATGATATGAGTATCTATGCACTGATGAGTATGCTGAACAGTATAATGATGTGAGTATCTATACACTGATGCGTATGTTGCACACGATAATGATGTGAGTATCTATACACTGATGAGTATGCTGAACAGTATAATGATGTGAGTATCTATACACTAATAAGTATGCTGCACAGTATGATGATGAATATCTATACACTGATGAGTATGCTGCACTGTATAATAATGTGTGTGTCTATACACTGATGAGTATGCTGCACAGTATAATGATGTGAGTATCTATACACTGATGAGTATGCTGCACAAATTAAATGATGTAAGTATCTATACACTGATGAGTATGTGACACAGTATAATGATGTCAGTTTCTATACACTGATGAGCATGCAGCATTGTATAATGGTGTGAGTATCTATATATTGATGAGTATGCTGCACAGTATAATGATGTGAGTATCTATACTCTGATGAGTATGCTGACCAGTATAATGATATGAGTATCTATGCACTGATGAGTATGCTGCACAGTATAATGATGTGAGTATCTATACACTGAGGAGTATGCTGCACAGTATAATGATGTAAGTATCTATTCACTGAGGAGTATGCTGCAAGGTATATTGATGTGAATATCTATACACTGATGCGTATGCTGAACAGTATATTGATGTGAGTATCTATACACTGATGCGTATGCTGCACAGTATAATGATGTGAGTATCTATACACTGATCAGTATGCTGCACAGTATAATGATGTGAGTATCTATACACTGATGAGTATGCTGTACAGTATAATGATGTGAGTATCTATACACTAATGAGTATGCTGAACAGCAGTGGCGGTTCTAGACAAATTTTACTGGGGGGGCCAAGGTGGGGCCAGTGTTTAATCAGGGGGGCACATTAAAAAATGGAAATTATATATATATATATATATATATATATATATATATATATATATATGTGTGTGTGTATAAATGTATATATATATTTATAATTTGTTTGTGTGTGTATATATATTAGGGTGACCAGACGTCCCCGATTTCTGGGGACAGTCCCCGGATTGAGGAGACTGTCCCTGGACAAATTATGTCCCCGGAAATGTCCCTGGGAAGACTGAGCGCTGGGAGGAAGTGTCAGTGATCATGCAGCTGATAACTAACTTCCAGCCGAGCATTCTACGCCAGTAGACAGCGCGCAGGAGGGAAGAGTGGAGCTAGTTGAGGGATTGCAGCTGGCCGAGCTGTGCAATATCCTCATACAGAAGGGGATATTTACCAACGACATGATAGAGGACATCCTGGTTGTGGCACTGCTGTATTGGGGACCAATACTAAGGCCTAGATTTGGAGTTTGGCGGTAGCCGTGAAAACCAGCGTTAGAGGCTCCTAACGCTGGTTTTAGGCTACCTCCGGTATTTGGAGTCACTCAAAATAGGGTCTAACGCTCACTTTTCAGCTGCGACTTTTCCATACCGCAGATCCCCTTACGTAAATTGCGTATCCTATCTTTTCAATGGGATTTTTCTAACTCCGGTATTTAGAGTCGAGTCTGAAGTGAGCATTAGAAATCTAACGACAAAACTCCAGCCGCAGTAGTTAAGAGCTTTCTGGGCTAACGCCGGTTCATAAAGCTCTTAACTACTGTACTCTAAAGTACACTAACACCCATAAACTACCTATGTACCCCTAAACCGAGGTCCCCCCACATCGCCGCAACTCGATTAAATTTTTTTAACCCCTAATCTGCCGACCGCCACCTACGTTATCCTTATGTACCCCTAATCTGCTGCCCTAACATCGCCGACCCCTATATTATATTTATTAACCCCTAATCTGCCCCCTCAACGTCGCCTCCACCTGCCTACACTTATTAACCCCTAATCTGCCGAACGCAAAGAGCCGCCAGCTACATTATAGCTATGTACCCCTAATCTGCTGCCCTTAACACCGCCGACCCCTATATTATATTTATTTTAGGATTAATATTTATTTTACAGGTAACTTTGTATTTATTTTAACCAGGTACAATAGCTATTAAATAGTTAAGAACTATTTAATAGCTAAAATAGATAAAATAATTAAAAATTTACCTGTAAAATAAATCCTAACCTAAGTTACAATTAAACCTAACACTACACTATCAATAAATTAATTAAATAAAATACCTACAATTACCTACAATTAAACCTAACACTACACTATCAATAAATTAATTAAATACAATATCTACAAATAACTACAATGAAATAAACTAACTAAAGTACAAAAAATAAAAAAGAACTAAGTTACAAAAAATAAAAAAATATTTACAAACATAAGAAAAATATTACAACAATTTTAAACTAATTACACCTACTCTAAGCCCCCTAATAAAATAACAAAGCCCCTAAAATAAAAAAATGCCCTACCCTATTCTAGATTACTAAAGTTCAAAGCTCTTTTACCTTACCAGCCCTGAACAGGGCCCTTTGCGGGGCATGCCCCAAGAAGTTCAGCTCTTTTGCCTGTAAAAAAAAAACATACAATACCCCCCCCCCAACATTACAACCCACCGCTCCCATTATATCTACTGATCAGTCTTAACACTGTAAACTGCTGCTCTATTGTGCACTAAAAAAAAATCCTGGGTATGGACCCTAGATTATGTCATGGTTGATATATATATATATATATATATATATATATATATATATATATATATATATATCACAAAAAGGAGACGCACTCGCCGGGTCTTAATCAATAGTGTGTTTAATACACCAAGTTGAACAGTGACGTTTCGGGGTAATTAGCCCCGTCCTCAGACCATAACAAATATGTACATAAATAACAAGTATTTAAAGCCTTACCCTCCACCAAGATTCTATACCGGAAGTGTCCATAGCGTTCCCCTGCGCCACCGCGCAGGACCGGGGGTGGTCATAGCAACCGGTAAACTATACTCACATACTGACATTAAACTCCGGAACGTACGGACCCGCCAATCTGCACTCACAGTGCCAAAGGTAGCCGTATGAGCCAGAGATTGGTTACAATTCAGATAAACTGTCTGTAAAAAAGGAGCAACATATTAAATACAATATAAAAGCACATCAATCACTGTTTTACAAAATACATAATATCCAATACGATTGAATCATCACCTGAATATATGTTATGATGAGCTACAATATTAACAAAGGGGGGGGGGGAGTTATATCATGAGTGTACATTCTTAGATTAGCAAAACATTACCTAAAATGAACTTTTTAAGTGAGGGGCAAGTATCATAAGAAACAGTGCCAATCTAAATTTACATTTAGCCCATTTGGCGTTAGCGTATTAAGAGTATGAATCCATCTGGATTCTTTTTGTAGTAGTAGTTTGGCCCTGTCCCCCCCTCTATTGGGTCGCGGAACATGATCTATTATAACATATCGTAAATTAGATACCGCATGGCCAGCCAACGCAAAGTGCCTTGCAACAGGTTGATCGGACTGTCTTTTCTCAATTGCCGATCTAATCGCTGTGCGATGGTTGGCCATGCGTGTACGCAAGTCATCAATGGTTTTGCCTACGTAATATAAACCACAGGGGCAATGGATTAAGTAGACAACATATTCAGTGGTGCATGTAACACGGTGTCTGATAAAGAACTTCTTATTTGTGTGTGGGTGTACAAAAAACTTGGTGGCACTAAGGCCAAGTGTTTGGCACTTTTGGGGATTCACTTTATTTGAGCACTATTTGTGGCTGTATACTATCTCACTAAAATGACTGACATGACCACTAATTTGGAGCAAGCTATAGAGGAAGATTTAGAACATGAAATACAGGGGGCGACTGTGTTTAACTTCACACAGGAGGATGCTGATCGCATCAGATTTGACGCTTTTCCAACAAGAGATACCAGAGAACCACCCGATTATTTGTTTGCCAAATGGTTGAAATTAAAAAAGAGAAGCACCGACCTTGCACTACACGGGAGCTTCCTTTCGGAATATCATAGAAAGATGTATATCCCTAGAGGATTCAGAGTGAAAAGTGTGCCAACAATCGGATGGAACAATGCTGCCTTTTGTGTCAAATGGTGCAGCATCTTAAACAAGTGTTCCTTAGATCTTATGCTTCTGGTGATTGAGGAAGTGAGGACACTTATGCAGGCAGTAAAACTGGAGATTGACAAGTTTGAGGAACTACATAAGCCAACGTTGGAAGCCGATACTGAACATAATTGGCTGAATAAATTGGAACAACAAGTGGCACAATATCAATCAGAATTGACAACATTTAAAAACAGAAAATGGGATGTAGTGATGACAGACTACAAAGAAAAAAGAGTCTACCGTTGGCTACTGAGCCCAGAGGAAAGGAGAATTCTAACTACCTCCAATACACACAGGCCTCGGTACCGTAAACCAAGAAACCTCACTACAGTAGATTCCTCAGGAAATAGTTCGGAATCAGACGGGGCGCCTACCACACAGGTGGAGCCTGGTACAAGCTCCCAGGGGGTAACTACCCGTTCAAAAAACTACAGGGGCACAGGCCGCATAGTCGGAGGGGGGGGGCACAAGAGGAAGACCACCCAGACCCAGGAGATTCTAACAGAAAATATTGTGATCAATCTCAGCTCATACAGTCTTACTCCTATTGAATTAGGGGTACTCAATAAAGGATTTTCCTTTATACCCACTGAATATGACGATCCTTTCACTTCTTTTCTGGACAAACAAAAGTTCGAAAGAAACTTGCGACTACGTGAACATTTTGGAGGTAACCCAACAGAGATACCCAGATTTCGAGCCAAAGGGAAATATGATCCTAACAGCACAAATGCAAGTATTAAGACCTACAGCAGACTGCTGACTGATGGAGCAACAAAAGACCTCCAGGAAAGCTTTGGGAAACATCGTAACAACCTCTCACGGAAAGAGAGAGAAGCATTGAAAAAACTAAAGGATAACACTGATTTAATATTCCGCGAAGCCGACAAGGGCGGTGCGGTGGTAATCTTGGATTACGCATACTATCGCAGTGAAGCAATTGCACAGCTGAATGATGGCAATACGTATAGACAACTGCCAGGAGATCCAGTGTGGTCTTTTAAGAAACAAATTGACGCCTCTCTGCACAATGCACTACTGGACAAATTTATAGATGAACAGTTGTTCAGATTTCTAACAGTACAGTTTCCACGGGTACCTGTATTTTACACGTTACCCAAAGTGCACAAACATCTTACACAACCACCTGGGAGACCAATAGTTTCCGCTATTGGTTCGCTGCTCCAGCCCATTGCCACATATTTGGATTCTCTTTTCCAACCAATGGTCTGTAATATGCCCTCTTTCTTGCTGGACTCCATGGCCCTGATTAAAGAACTCAAACAATACCATCACCTAAAAGGGACGGAACTGCTGGTCATCCTTGACGTGGTGAGTTTATACACCAACATCCCACACATCCAGGGGATGGAGGCAATTCGTAACCATCTGAGAAGATATCCTTATATAGGACCGAACTCTGAGTGGATTATGGAGATGCTGCAACATTGCCTCATTATGAATTATTTTCGCTTTGAGAACTTGTTCTACTTACAGCTCTTGGGTACGGTGATGGGGTTGAGTGTGGCCCCATCATTTGCCAATTTGTACATGGCAGAGTTTGAACAGTACCAGACTGATCTATTTTTCCACCCCAGTATTAGGGTGTTTCGTCGCTACATAGACGACCTATTTTTGATCTGGGATGGTACGATAGACGATCTTCAACAATGGTTCAACAAACTGAATGGGCTACGCCCGAATTTACAGTTCAAGATGGAATACAGTGAGACAACTGTGGATTTCCTGGATCTGCGTATATATAAGAATCAGAATCAGCTGTCAACCACACTCTTTCGCAAACCCACAGACAGAAACTCCTTACTCCAGGCTACTAGCTGCCACCCCCCGGCACTGAAGAAGGCATTGCCTATTTCTCAGTTCAAAAGAGTCGTTAGAAACAACAGCGACCCTGTACACACAAAACAACAACTGTTAGAAATTAAGAAAAGATTTCTCCAACGGGGATACAGTGAACAGCACTTAAATAAATGCCTGGAAAAATTCTGGGATTTACCGCAAGAGGAAGCGCTACGGGCAAATATTAGAGCAGCTGACACTGAAAGGATGACATATGTGACAACGTACACAGTGGACAAACAGAATCTTCCAGCTGTATTAAGGAAAGACTGGGACATTGTGCAGTCTGATCATATCTTACCTTTTACCAACATGGGACCACCGAGAGTCTGCTATAGAAGATCTAGATCCATACGTGATACACTGGTTAAAGTGGATCCCATTGACTGCTACAAGAAACAAACATGGTTAAATCAACCAAAACCAGGCTGTTTTAAATGTCTGGGATGTACTACATGTAATGGCCTTAGTGCCACCAAGTTTTTTGTACACCCACACACAAATAAGAAGTTCTTTATCAGACACCGTGTTACATGCACCACTGAATATGTTGTCTACTTAATCCATTGCCCCTGTGGTTTATATTACGTAGGCAAAACCATTGATGACTTGCGTACACGCATGGCCAACCATCGCACAGCGATTAGATCGGCAATTGAGAAAAGACAGTCCGATCAACCTGTTGCAAGGCACTTTGCGTTGGCTGGCCATGCAGTATCTAATTTACGATATGTTATAATAGATCATGTTCCGCGACCCAATAGAGGGGGGGACAGGGCCAAACTACTACTACAAAAAGAATCCAGATGGATTCATACTCTTAATACGCTAACGCCAAATGGGCTAAATGTAAATTTAGATTGGCACTGTTTCTTATGATACTTGCCCCTCACTTAAAAAGTTCATTTTAGGTAATGTTTTGCTAATCTAAGAATGTACACTCATGATATAACCCCCCCCCTTTGTTAATATTGTAGCTCATCATAACATATATTCAGGTGATGATTCAATCGTATTGGATATTATGTATTTTGTAAAACAGTGATTGATGTGCTTTTATATTGTATTTAATATGTTGCTCCTTTTTTACAGACAGTTTATCTGAATTGTAACCAATCTCTGGCTCATACGGCTACCTTTGGCACTGTGAGTGCAGATGGGCGGGTCCGTACGTTCCGGAGTTTAATGTCAGTATGTGAGTATAGTTTACCGGTTGCTATGACCACCCCCGGTCCTGCGCGGTGGCGCAGGGGAACGCTATGGACACTTCCGGTATAGAATCTTGGTGGAGGGTAAGGCTTTAAATACTTGTTATTTATGTACATATTTGTTATGGTCTGAGGACGGGGCTAATTACCCCGAAACGTCACTGTTCAACTTGGTGTATTAAACACACTATTGATTAAGACCCGGCGAGTGCGTCTCCTTTTTGTGATACATGTTTACTTTAGATGCACCCCGGGCAGCTGCTGTACACTTGTTTGAGTGAGTGCGGATCTCCGAGAACTGTTCTATATATATATATATATATATATATATATATATATATATATATTTTTTTTTTTAAACCTGTATGAGCACTTAAATGTGACATGAAATTCAAAGTGATTCTTTCGTGATTTAGAAAGAGCATTTTTAATTTTTATTCTGCATCGCAGCACTAGAGCTGTAACTATGTGTTTATTCCATTTGCAAGGGGTAAATACATAGTAAGAGCATTTTATTGTTGCACTATTGGTAGTATATAACAAATTGGGACCCGTCCACTGTATCTGTGATTTTGTTTGTTTGTTTTTTAGTCAGCACTAGTAGCATACTGGACGCATTATGCTTAGTCACTTTTTATTTGATATAAGTGTACTTAAATATGCTAATAAAATACGGCTAGATTTAGAGTTCTGCGGCCAAAGGGGTGCGTTAGATTTGATGCTTTTTTTTCCCCGCACCTTTAAAATACCACTGGTATTTAGAGTTCACAGAATGGCTGCGTTAGGCTCCAAAAAGGGAGCGTATAGCATATTTACCGCCACTGCAACTCTCGATACCAGCGGTGCTTACGGACACGGCCAGCTTCAAAAACGTGCTCGTGCACGATTCCCCCATAGAAAACAATGGGGCAGTTTGAGCTGAAAAAAAACCTAACACCTGCAAAAAAGCAGCGTTCAGCTCCTAACGCAGCCCCATTGTTTCCTATGGGGAAACACTTCCTAAGTCTGCACCTAACACCCTAACATGAACCCCGAGTCTAAACACCCCTAGCCTTACACTTATTAACCCCTAATCTGCCGCCCCCGCTATCGCTGACACCTGCATATTTTTTTTAACCCCTAATCTGCCGCTCCGTATACCGCCGCAACCTACATTATACCTATGTACTCCTAATCTTCTGCCCCTAACACCGCCGACCCCTATATTATATTTATTAACCCCTAATCTGCCCCCACAACGTCGCCTCCACCTACCTACAATTATTAACCCCTAATCTGCCAACCGGACTTCACCGCTACTATAATAAATGTATTAACCCCTAATCCGCCTCACTAACCCTATAATAAATAGTATTAACCCCTAATCTGCCCTCCCTAACATCGCCGACACCTAACTTCAAGTATTAACCCCTAATCTGCCGACCGGACCTCACCGCTACTCTAATAAATTTTTTAACCCCTAAAGCTAAGTCTAACCCTAACCCTAACACCCCCCTAAATTAAATATAATTTAAATCTAACAAAATAAATTAACTCTTATTAAATAAATTATTCCTATTTAAAGCTAAATACTTACCTGTAAAATAAACCCTAATATAGCTACAATATAAATTATAATTATATTGTAGCTATTTTAGGATTAATATTTATTTTACAGGCAACTTTGTAATTATTTTAACCAGGTACAATAGCTATTAAATAGTTAATAACTATTTAATAGCTACCTAGTTAAAATAATTACAAAATTACCTGTAAAATAAATCCTAACCTAAGTTACAATTAAACCTAACACTACACTATCAATAAATTAATTAAATAAAATACCTACAATTACCTACAATTAAACCTAACACTACACTATCAATAAATTAATTAAATACAATACCTACAAATAAATACAATGAAATAAACTAACTAAAGTACAAAAAAAAAAAAGAACTAAGTTACAAAAAAAATAAAATATTTACAAACATTAGAAAAATATTACAACAATTTTAAACTAATTACACCTACTCTAAGCCCCCTAATAAAATAACAAAGACCCCCAAAATAAAAAAAATGCCCTACCCTATTCTAAAATTAAAATAGAAAAGCTCTTTTACTTTACCAGCTCTGAAAAGGGCCCTTTGCGGGGCATGCCCCAAAGAATTCAGCTCTTTTGCCTGTAAAAAAAAAACATACAATTCCCCCCCCAACATTACAACCCACCACCCACATACCCCTAATCTAACCCAAACCCCCCTTAAATAAACCTAACACTAAGCCCCTGAAGATCTCCCTACCTTGTCTTCAACACGCCGGGTTCACCGATCGATCCAGAAGAGCCTCCGATGTCTTGATCCAAGCCCAAGCGGGGGGCTGAAGATGTCCATGATCCGACTGAAGTCTTCATCCAAGCGGGAGCTGAAGAGGTCCATGATCGGGCTGAAGTCTTCTATCAAGCGGCATCTTCAATATTCTTTCTTCCGGATCCATGGTCATCCAGCCGACGCGGAACATCCATCTTCACCGACGACTTCACAATGAATGACGGTTCCTTTAAGGGACGTCATCCAAGATGGCGTCCCTCAAATTCCGATTGGCTGATAGGATTCTATCAGCCAATCTGAATTAAGGTAGGAAAATTTTTTTTCTGCGGCTGGAGTTTTGTCGTTAGATTTCTAACGCTCACTTCAGCCACGACTCTAAATACCGGCGTTAGAAAGATCCCATGGAAAAGATAGGATACGCAAATGGCGTAGGGGGATCTGCGGTATGGAAAAGTCGCGGCTGCAAAGTGAGCGTTAGACCCTTTAATGACTGACTCCAAAAACCAGCGGGCGGTAAAAACCAGCGGGCGGTAAAAACCAGCGTTAGGACCCCCTAACTCTAAATCTAGTCGATAGTTTTTTACCATTTGCCAATAAAAAATAAAAATGTCCCCGGATTTAATTTTAAAAATCTGGTCACCTTACACACACACACAAACACACACACATATATACACACACACATCTATTCACATCCATTCACACACACACATATATATATATATATACATACACACACCATACATACACATATATACACACACACACACATCCATACACACGTACATACACACACACACACATATATATATATATATATATATATATATATATATATATATATAGTATATATACACACATAAATACACACACACACACATATATATATATATACACATATACACACATACATACACACACATACATACACACACATACATACATACACATACACACACACACGCACACATATATATATACAGGGAGTGCAGAATTATTAGGCAAGTTGTATTTTTGAGGATTAATTTTATTATTGAACAACAACCATGTTCTCAATGAACCCAAAAAACTCATTAATATCAAAGCTGAATAGTTTTGGAAGTAGTTTTTAGTTGGTTTTTAGTTATAGCTATTTTAGGGGGATATCTGTGTGTGCAGGTGACTATTACTGTGCATAATTATTAGGCAACTTAACAAAAAACAAATATATACCCATTTCAATTATTTATTTTTACCAGTGAAACCAATATAACATCTCAACATTCACAAATATACATTTCTGACATTCAAAAACAAAACAAAAACAAATCAGTGACCAATATAGCCACCTTTCTTTGCAAGGACACTCAAAAGCCTGCCATCCATGGATTCTGTCAGTGTTTTGATCTGTTCACCATCAACATTGCGTGCAGCAGCAACCACAGCCTCCCAGACACTGTTCAGAGAGGTGTACTGTTTTCCCTCCTTGTAAATCTCACATTTGATGATGGACCACAGGTTCTCAATGGGGTTCAGATCAGGTGAACAAGGAGGCCATGTCATTAGATTTTCTTCTTTTATACCCTTTCTTGCCAGCCATGCTGTGGAGTACTTGGACGCGTGTGATGGAGCATTGTCCTGCATGAAAATCATGTTTTTCTTGAAGGATGCAGACTTCTTCCTGTACCACTGCTTGAAGAAGGTGTCTTCCAGAAACTGGCAGTAGGACTGGGAGTTGAGCTTGACTCCATCCTCAACCCGAAAAGGCCCCACAAGCTCATCTTTGATGATACCAGCCCAAACCAGTACTCCACCTCCACCTTGCTGGCGTCTGAGTTGGACTGGAGCTCTCTGCCCTTTACCAATCCAGCCACGGGCCCATCCATCTGGCCCATCAAGACTCACTCTCATTTCATCAGTCCATAAAACCTTAGAAAAATCAGTCTTGAGATATTTCTTGGCCCAGTCTTGACGTTTCAGCTTGTGTGTCTTGTTCAGTGGTGGTCGTCTTTCAGCCTTTCTTACCTTGGCCATGTTTCTGAGTATTGCACACCTTGTGCTTTTGGGCACTCCAGTGATGTTGCAGCTCTGAAATATGGCCAAACTGGTGGCAAATGGCATCTTGGCAGCTGCACGCTTGACTTTTCTCAGTTCATGGGCAGTTATTTTGCGCCTTGGTTTTTCCACACGCTTCTTGCGACCCTGTTGACTATTTTGAATGAAACGCTTGATTGTTCGATGATCACGCTTCAGAAGCTTTGCAATTTTTAGAGTGCTGCATCCCTCTGCAAGATATCTCACTATTTTTGACTTTTCTGAGCCTTTCAAGTCCTTCTTTTGACCCATTTTGCCAAAGGAAAGGAAGTTGCCTAATAATTATGCACACCTGATATAGGGTGTTGATGTCATTAGACCACACCCCTTCTCATTACAGAGATGCACATCACCTAATATGCTTAATTGGTAGTAGGCTTTCATGCCTATACAGCTTGGAGTAAGACAACATGCATAAAGAGGATGATGTGGTCAAAATACTAATTTGCCTAATAATTCTGCACACAGTGTATATATATATACACACACAACCATACACATATACACGCACAGATACACACACACATATATATATATATATACACACACAAATCCATACACATAAACACACACACACACACACATATATATATATATATATATATATATATATATGCACACACACACACATATATACACATATACATACATACACACACTGAGTAGAAAAAAAGAAAAGAAAAAAAAGAAGACTATGCACTTAACTAGTGCTACATAGTTCAGATAACACATTCAATGAAAATGGAGTCAAATAATTATTTACATACATTAGAAAAATAAGGAAAACACTCCAGCAGTCATTATAGAGTTGTGGAGGTGAGAGGGCAGACTTACATCTCTTCAGTTCTGGCAGTGTACAGGCTAGAGAGAACGTCTGTAAAACCAACCAGTGACACTTCTGGAACTCTTGTCTGCAGACTGCAGCTGTAAGACGCCCCGCCCCCACAACAACCCGGGAACTGTAGCACATCTCTGAAAGGGGAGGGGGCACAAGTTTTACTTCACTTTGTTAACCCCACACTTTGACTAGACAGCGTTTCAGGGACAGGGAAGCAAATAAATAGTCTTGATCTTGTCCGGTATTTTACAGTCAGCTCAGTGGCCAGCTCAGGGGGGCCACAGGGGGGGCAGGGACATTTTTACAGGGGCACTGGCCCCTGTGGGACCCTGTGTAGAACCGCCCCTGCTGAACAGTATAATGATGTGAGTATTTATACACTGATGAGGATGCTGCACAGTATAAAGATGTGAGTATCTATACACTAATGAGTATGCTGCACAGTATAATGATTTGAGTGTATGCTGTGCAGTATAATAATGAGAGTATCTATACACTGATGAGTATGTTGCATGGTATATTGATGTGAATGTCTATGCACTGATGAGTATGCTTTACATTATAAAGATGTGAATATCTGTACAATAATAAGTATGCTGCACAGTATAATGAGGTGAGTATCTATACACTGATGAGTATGCTGCACGGCAGGGGCGTAACTAGAATCCACAGGGCCCAGGTGCAAGAATCTAAGAAGGGCCCCCCCCCACCCCACCCCCCAAAAAAATATGTGAATTTGACACATATTTTTTTAAAATTATTATTATTTTCGACATTTAACAGTAAAAAAAAAAGTGTAAATCATTTCAACTTACCGTTATCATCAACAGTGGTACTTTCCAGATCAGACATGGCCATACAGCAGGTCACAGCTAATAATGATATGCGCCTGCAAAATATAAAACACAACCATATTTATAATAAGATATTTTAAACATTTTTATATGATTTATGACAAGGCTTTGCATCATAAGGACTCCCCTTACTTCCTTAGATTAAACTATGTTATACATATATACAGATATAATTTGCAAACTTACTTAAATCTCCATACAGGTTGCAGCAAAGCTTCAAAATAATCCTAACTTCAACTTTCAAGTAATTCTTGATTAATTTTAAACGTTTCACACAATAAACTTTATTTCTGTAAAGGAGGACCTGTAAAACAGAAATGTTGACCATATATTAATGTTGTTTACATGATTTAAAACAAGCCTATGCATTACAGTAACTACCTATTGGATCTCAATTTCCTCATCAAAATAGTTTACTTATCTCCTTACCTTCCATATTACTAAATAAACTATTATAGTATGTTATTTCTGTAGATCTTTAGAAAGATATCTGTAGATATTTAGAAATTCACTAGCTATAATAAACAGTTTTAAAAAAGATCAGTATATTTAGGAAATAGACATACAAACTTACTCAAATCTCCCAAAAGGCAGCAGAAAAACTTCAAGGATAAGTTTCAAATAAGTACCAACAATTATAACTTCAAATTCAACTTTTCAATAACCATTCATTAACTGAAACTATTTCAAACATTCAACTGTTATTTTCTGAAGAAGGGCCTGTAAAATAGAAATGATGACAGAAATTAATGTGGTTTCATGAAAGTAGCATTAAACAAATCCAACCATGCATTCAACGTAACCTGTTAGTTAAACTTGGAACCAAGCATGCAAGGTTCAACCAATAAAAGTTAGTGTAACTGTGTTAACCAAACTGAAAAATAAGTATTTTGGGCAGGGGGTCAACAAACATGTTTTTAATTTAGGATAAAATCTAATTAAATTAGGATAAATACTTTTAGGACTCAATATATATATATATAATAATCCAAAAATGTTGGAGCCAGGGGTAAAATTCTAGGATTGGGAGCCAATGACACCCTGGCTCCTGGACCTGTGTTTTGTTGAGCCCTCAGCCCTGTTTTCTAGTAACTTGTAACGTAACCTATATAACTGTACACTTACTACCATCATTAAAGGTTACAGCGTCTTGCTTTTGCTTCTGCAAAGTCGTCTATAATGCTTTCAATGTTTAGTCTTCTAGCTCTCTCATTTTCTATGCTTAACAAAGCAAGCCCAGAGAGTCTTTGCTGTGACATGGTGTTTCGTAAGTAATTTTTAATGAGTTTTAATTTAGAAAATGACCTTTCTGCAGTTGCTACAGTTACTGGGAGGGTGAGGAACAGCATCAACGCTATGCACACATCTGGAAGAGTAGAAGACAGTGCACTGTTTTCAACAAGGAGGAGGTGAGCAAGATCTTTAACAGTGGAGCAATTGCGGATCTCTTCTTTAAGTGCTGAGCGGAATGAAAGAAGTTGTTCGGGTAAATCTTGGGATATATCCTCATTGTAAAATATGTACAGTTTTGTTGCTGCTGCTATTAAATTGTCATCAGATTCTGAAGAAAGCATGGCGGGCTGAACTATTAAAAATCTATCGAGTACTGCATTCATCCCCCTAAATCTTTTTGACAGCTGGTTGATGATAGTGTCCAAACACCTATAATATACATTAATTTTAAAGCTTTTCTCTGGATCAGTTAGTCTCTCATCCATGCAAAGCTCATCAAAGTGGCGTTTTACTTTTTTGATTCTCTTATTTCTGAACTTAGTTTCAATGCCCCACTTTTCTGCAAGTGTCACTGCATTTTCTTTTGCTTCCTCAAAATTATCCCTATAGTGGGAAAGGGCTGTAAAGGAATTCTGGATGAGCTGCACAGCACTGGACAATTCCATATCTTTGGATTGCAACACTTTTGAAATTTTATTTAGATGAATCAAGATTTTTGTTTGCAGTACAATGAGTAATACAAAATCAAAAGATTCTATTTTCTTCTTGATATTTGTGGCTTCATCTCTTTCCTTTTTTTTGGATGAGGTAAGTATAATTTTTGAAAGAGCCTGCATGACATCTAAAAAACGATATCGTAGTGCAAACAGGGAATTATGTCTAGAAGACCACCGTGTGGGGCAAAGCTTTTTTAGTGTTACAGAGGATTCTGAATTAAACGATGAGAGACAGGCCCATCTGCTTATACTTTCCCCAAAGAAGGTGTATACATTTTGCACAACATCAAAGAATGCAGAAACTTCCTCTATATCAGCAACAGCATCCTGAATAACAAGGTTTAGATTATGTGCAGCACAATGGACATACAGGGCATTCTTTTCTTTCTGTGCAATCCGAGCCTGTACCCCAGAATAAATACCACTCATTGTTGCTGCACCATCATAACCCTGACCACGACACTTGGATATTTCAAGTCCCTTGCTTTCTATGCAGGAAATAATATCGGCTTCAATCCCTGCTGCACTCTGATCCTCTATGGCATGAAACCCTAAGAAAGACTCCTTTATCAGAATATTGCAAGCTCTCATATTTTGATCCCGTTCCACAGAAACATATCGAAATATCTGACTCATTTGATCGATTTTTGATATATCCTGGGTTGTGTCCATAATAATGGAATAAAATTGTGCTTCTTTTATTTCAGACACAATTTCATTATGGACTTTTTTCGACAGAATTTCTATTAATTCATTTTGTATTTTTGGACTTAAGTATCGCACTGTGCCTTGGGATTCAGGTAAATTGAGAAGTTGCTTTAGAACTGGGTCATACTCAGCAAGCAGCTCTATGAAGGAGAGAAAGTTTCCATTGTTAACCTCTCCCAAACGCTCTCTGTGTCCACGAAAGGCTAGATTACCCATTGCCATTGTTAAGGTTACATTAATGATTCTATGTAACACTTGTCTCCAAAACTTTTTTTCTCGTCTAATCTGATTTTCATTCTCTTCATCAATAGTTTTATTACGCCTCCACTGATCATAAACTAAACATGCATCTATATGAGCTTGTGAAGATTCATGTATACCAATTCTAGCAGACAGCCTCTGCCACTTCTTGATCCCCTTTGCCCATGCAGGCTCAAATCCCACCTTTTTACGATCTGCAAACAACCAGCAGGGTTCGCAGTATGCTGCATTAAGCTTTGGAGAATAACACAGCCACATTAATGGCAGTTTAAGCCCTGTTTTGGTTACTCGCTCATAATAACTTTCAGAAAAGCACCTTCTTTGAGAATCATTATCACGAGGGAAAGGTCCTGAAGGTCTACATGGGCCATGAGTTAATATGAATTTTTTTACATTAGGATCAGTTATTGTGACTGGGTAATGCCCTCTATCAGTCACATATTTCTCAACCAACATTATACTTTCAAGGGCACCACTTGAAGATGGTCTGCTGCTCTCTATATCTAAATCATAATCTGTATTGGTTGTGGTGTCTACAGGTTGTTCTAGCATTGTGCTGCTGCCTTCAAGTGGCTCAATGGTGGTGTCTAGAGGCTGGTCTCGGTCTACCATTGTGCTGTCTTCAAGTGGACCAATAGTGGTGTCTAACTCTAGAGGCTGGTCTAGCATTGTGCTGTCTTCAAGTGGACCAATAGTGGTGTCTAACTCTAGAGGCTGGTCTAGTATTGTGCTGCCTTCAACAAGATCAATGGGGGTTTCTAACTCTGGAGGCTGGTCAAGCATTGTGCTGCCTTCAAGTGGATCAATAGTGGTATCTAACTCTGGAGGCAGGTCTAGCATTGTGCTGCCGCCTTCAAGTGGATCAATGCTTTTTTCAATCTCATCACTGTTTACTCCAGCACTCTCAGGCACAGTTTTTGGTGTGGAAAAGAAATGTGTTATTTTAGGGAGTTTTTGAATTTTCATTTGCTCTTCCTTAGCTTTCTTACGTTTCTGAGCACCACTCATGGATTGATGTGATGACATATTGGACAAGTTTTAACTCCTGTAAATAAAGTATATGACAGATACTAGTATGCAAGCTCAATACAATAGATTTGCATAACCAACAAATGCAAGACAAGACAATGCAATAGCACTTAGTCTGAATGCTCCAAGTTTGCTGCCTCAGAGTTACACTTTACTCAAATATATCCTTCATCCCCCACATCCAATCACTTTCCTCATCCTTCCGCAAACACCTACACAATATTTCCAAGATTCGCCATTTTCTGAGTGCTAACACCACAAAGCAAACAGTATACTCCCTTGTTCTTTCCCGACTTGACTACTGCAATAACCTACTTACTGGCCTTCGTCTTTTCTGCCTCTTCCCTCTTCAATCCATCCTAAATGCCTCTGCAAGGCTAATCCACCTTTCCCGTCGCTCTGTATCTGCTGCACCTCTCTGCGAGTCCCTTCATTGGCTCCCCATTCACAGCAGAATTAAATTCAAAATCCTCACCCTTACATACAAAGCTCTCACCAACGCCGCTCCCCGCTACCTATACTCTCTAATACACAAGTATACTCCAGCCCGCCCACTAAGATCCAATAATGACCTGCTCCTTGCATCTTCAACTATCACCTCTTCCCATACTAGACTCAGTCTGCAGGACTTCTATCGTGTAGCACCTACCCTTTGGAACACTTGTGCTGTCAGGCTTTGCCCTAATCTTTCTTTATTTAAATGCTCCCTGAAGACTTTTATTTTCAGAGAAGTCTACCACCCAACTCAATAATAAACTAATTCCACTCACCTAAAATTTAACTCATCTAACTCTGTATTAACATCTTTCTCACTCTTGCATCCTCACCTCCTGTTTCTCAACCTCCTACCCTTCTAGATTGAAAGTTCCCACGGGAATAGGGGCCTCAATTCCTCATGTATGTGTTTTTTAAAATGTTGCCTTGTCTCCCCGCTGTATAATAATAATAATAATAATAATAATAATAATAAAAAAGTCCAATTGAGTTTTCCAATTGAGTATTTCTTTCTAAAACATTTTAAAGTTATGTCTATTTCCACTCCTACTGTATCATGTGACACCCATCAGCCAATCAACAAACGCATATTTAAAATAAGAAAAAAATAGCAACTTGTCCACCGCATATAATATTAAGCCACTTTTCAGGCATTGACGTCACCGCATGTGTGATGACGCTTACAACTTAAAATGATCAAACTACTGGATATGCTCCAAATAGCACAACTGCAACAACACAAGCGACTTGTAAAATGTAAACAAGGGCAAGTAACCACTATAAGTACTTAGAATGTAAATATGGAACGGCCTTAATATAATGTCACAAAGGATGTCTACTAGCATCACTGTCTGATGTATTATAGTATTTATGAAAAAGGGTGATCATCCTTACCTCAGGGTGTGACACATTAACCTATTCACTTACATGGGGGCGGCTAAAATTATTACATTACCCTATACTTTGAGTTTGAGAACATGGCAGTTTACTTTAAAAGTTTACTGTTTTACTGTAATAGTAACATTTTAAACATTAATTATATAAAAGAAAAAACAACTTATGTTCATGTTAGACCTATTTGAAATGCTTTGCAGTAGTGGTTAAAGGGATAGTGTAGTGGAAAAGTGGCATGCTCTAATTTGTTAGAGCACATCATTTTGCACTACTTGCTGTGGAAATGTATGTATGTGTTTAACCCCTTTAAAATGGGTTAAACATATAGCTAAAGCCCTGCTCAAGAGCTGCAAAGAACTGTTTATACAGAGCAGGAAACAGCCTATGAGCAATTCAGCAGTGACAGCTGCACCACCCCGCCAATCACCGGCTGAGTTCAATTTGGGAGCGGTTGTCTGAGTTAATTGGTGCCAATATCACAGTAATATCATAATCACAGTGCTTATTGTATGAGATAATTTGTGCCAGTGTCCCATTAATATCACAGTGCTTATTGTCTGAGCTAATTGGTGCCAGTGTCACAGACAGACCGTGACACTGGCACCAATTAGCTAAGACAATAAGCAAAGTGATATTACTGTGACACTGGCACCAATTAGCTCAGACAATAAGCAAAGTGATATTACTGTGACACTGGCACCAATTAGCTCAGACAATAAGCAAAGTGATATTACTGTGACACTGGCACCAATTAGCTCAGACAATAAGCACCGTGATATTACTGTGACACTGGTACCAATTAGCCGCACTTTGATATTACTGTGACACTGGTACCAATTAGCTCAGACAATAAGCACTTTGATATTACTGTGACACTGGTACCAATTAGCTCAGACAATAAGCACTGTGATATTACTGTGACACTAGCACCAATTAGCTCAGACAATAAGCACTGTGATATTACTGTGACACTAGCACCAATTAGCTCAGGCAATAAGCACTGTGATATTACTGTGACACTGGCACCAATTAGCTCAGACAATAAGCACTGTGATATTACTGTGACACTGGCACTAATTAGCTCAGACAATAAGCACTGTGATATTACTGTGACACTGGCACTAATTAGCTCAGACAATAAGCACTGTGATATTACTGTGACACTGGCACTAATTAGCTCAGACAATAAGCACTGTGATATTACTGTGACACTGGCACTAATTAGCTCAGACAATAAGCACTGTGATATTACTGTGACACTGGCACTAATTAGCTCAGACAATAAGCACTGTGATATTACTGTGACGCTGGCACCAATTATCTCAGACAATAAGCGCTGTGATATTACTGTGACACTGGCACCAATTAGCTCAGACAATAAGCACTGTGATATTACTGGGACACTGGCACCAATTAGCTCAGACAATAAGCAAAGTGATATTACTGTGACACAATGGGACCAATTAGCTCAGACAATAAGCACTGTGATATTACTGTGACACTGGCACCAATTAGCTCAGACAATAAGCACTGTGATATTACTGTGACACAATGGGATCAATTAGCTCAGACAATAAGCACTGTGATATTACTGTGACACTGGCACCAATTAGCTCAGACAATAAGCACTGTGATATTACTGTGACACTGGCACCAATTAGCTCAGACAATAAGCACTGTGATATTACTGTGACACTGGCACCAATTAGCTCAGACAATAAGCACTGTGATATTACTGTGACACTGGCACCAATTAGCTCAGACAATAAGCACTTTGAATAGTGTGTGATATATTTACAGAAAACACATCAGAGAGCTGCAAATGAATTTCACTTTTAGGTGAAAGGGATTTTGTTAGCACGACGTTATGTATATTTTACACACCATATACAGTATATGTTCTTCCAGACCTCTATCTTGTAATTCATAGTAGATTTGGAACTTCAAATCAAATTATATTCACACACATTTGTTATACAAAAGTCTATGAAATATAAGGCATTAATTCAATGGTCACATTTAAAATTCTATTATGTATGAATAATACAAAATGATTTCTGTCTACTTCAATTTCTACCAAAAGTAATGTGATTTTGCCTTAGAAAAAATCTATTTACAATCATCATTTTGTATATATCAAAATATTTATTTCCTTTATGCATTATTTTTTATGTGTCTCTTATAGTGTATTTGTAACTGTTATATATTCAATATGATTTCATAAGTTTTTATTGGTGTCACATAATAGGTAAGATCATGTAAATTAAACTTACATTTTTGTAATATTTAACAGCCTTAGCTATCCAATGTGAAATATATTAATATGAGCAAAATAAATTAGATAGTATTATTATTAGTGATGTTGAACAGCACTTGATTTGTTCAGACGGGTATATTAATTGAAGTGTTTTCCAGTACTGGGTACACAATGGCATGCTCTGAGAATGTTTTTATTACATTATATTTGAAATGAGCATTGACTATAATTAATGCTAAAAAAACAGTTATTTGGTTAAAAACAACCATTTTACCATAATTAATCAGTATGCCAGAACAATATCTTTATTGAACCATAATACTAATTCTAGGGTGTACAAGCACCGTATAATATTACAATATTTTATCTCCTTTTTGAGAGGTTTAATTACTCACAGTGTGTAAAACTGACTATAGATACTTGTTAATAGTATTTTAGTTCCATATCATATGACACTAATGTGTCACTGGATTGGCAGGCAAATATAAAATAAATCAGTGGTGGTGACTGGTGTCATATTCTGATTTGAACTCTAGCAACAGTATATCTCAAAGTAAAAAAAGATATTGCAAGCAAGCCACTACTATCTATGATTAATCATGTAAAATACAGATTGTGTAGTGCAAAACAACCACATTTAATACAGCACTGAATTCTCCCGGTTAAACTGAGTAGTGTATCTCAATAGGTTAAGTCACGTGTTTTTGGACATAAATAACGGTTAAACCCTTTTTATTCTACAAACATAAAATATGGACAAGTAAATCAAGAGCTAAATCTTGTTAAAAATCAAGTTTGATTTAGGCTGTCAGTGCAAAACAACAACCACATATTTAATACAGCACTAAATTCTCCCGCCGGTTAAACTGAGTAGTGTATCTCAATAGGTTAATTAAGTCACGTGTTTTTGGACATAACGGTTAAACCCTTTTTCAAACATAAAAAATGTACAACACAAGTAAATCAAGAGCTAAATCTTGTTAAAAATCAAGTTTGATTTAGGCTGTCACTGTCAGTGCAAAACAACCACATACATTTAATAATACAACACTGAATTCTCCCGGTTAAACTGAGTAGTGTATCTCAACAGATTAAGTCACGTCACGTGTTTTTGGACATAATGGTTAAACCCTTTTTCTTCTACAAACATAAAATATGGACAACAAGTAAATCAAGAGCTAAATCTTGTTAAAAATCAAGTTTGATTTTATTTAGGCTGTCCATATTTTATGTTTGTAGAATTGTAGAAGAAAAAGGGTTTACCGTATGTCCAAAAACACGTGACTTAACCTATTGAGATACACTAGCCACTACTCAGTTTAACCGGGAGAATTCAGTGCTGGTTGTTTCACTGTTTTGCACCACTACATATAGCCATACACAGACAGACAGACACATGTATAGCATTTTGCTCAGCCTCACGGTCCTCACCATGCCCCCGCGGCCCCCCCTCTGAGTCTGAGCTTGCCTTTACCTGATTGATACATAGTACTAGTCTCAGACTGTCTCTCTCTGTTCTCCGACTCCGACCTCGCTCCACAGTCGAACACTGACTGAGTGTGTGTCACTGTCACCGACACTAACTACTGCTGCCACCAGCCTGTCGCGCTAGAGACTCCAGAGTCCAGACACTGACTGCAGACAGGAGTCAGGACAGAGCAACTTGACGACGTCGACTTGACTTCCACCCAGACCACGCAGTCGCACGTCACTCCTGTCTCCTGCTGCTACTGACTAGGCTGTACTGCTGCACGTGCAGTCACAAGACAATTGTCGAGATACACGTGCGCGCCGGTGCAGCCAGTCAGTGAGTCAGGAGGGAGGAGGAGGGAATAGGGAAAGTAACAATTACTTCCGAACTTCCGGGGCAGCCAGCGGCAGAGAAGAGACGAGTCACTCACTGACAACACACTAAGTGCAATCATGCCGGCTGCTGCCCTGCAAATTACAAAATCAAAATTATTTAAACAACTAAATAAATATAAGTAATATGTGAATCGAAGGTTGGGGAGAAAAAAAAAATTTTTATTAAAAAAAAGAGAAAAAAGTAAACAACCACCTGCCGTGGGCCCCCCTTGTGTGAGAGACCTGCTGGGCCCGGTCGCAATGTCGACCTTTGCACCACTGTTAGTTACGCCCCTGCTGCACGGTATAATTAGTCGTGTATCTGAACAATAATGAGTATGCTGCACAGTATAATGATGTGAGTATCTATACACGGATCAGTATGCTGCACAGTATAATGATGTGAGTATCTATACACTGATGAGTATGCAGCACAGTATAATGATGTGAGTATCTATACACTGATGAGTATGCTGCACAGTGTAATGATGTGAGTATCTATACACTGATCAGTATGCTGCACAGTATAATGATGTGAATATCTATACACTGATCAGTATGCTGCACAGTATAATGATGTGAGTATCTATACACTGATGAGTATGTTGCACAGTATAATGATGTGAGAATTTATACACTGATGAGTATGCTGCATGGTATTATGATGTGAATATCTATACACTGTTTGATTTTAAATGTATATACAAACAAAAATGGCATAATTGATATAAAAAAAAGGATTCTCTGTAAACAGTCCATACAAACATTGCAACCCCTCCAGGGAGAGTTATAGTCTCAAGTGTTGATTCATTATTTATGAATATTTCAAAATGTATTAAAAAGTTTTCATAGTCTGAGGTGTACAAAATGAATTTTTTTAGAAAAAGAAAAAAATCTTAATTTACCCTATAAAAATTTCTGTGGTTTACTATGAATGTGAAAAGCCTGTATGTGGCAATAAAACATGAAACTGGTGTAGCGATAATAAATAATGCATTATTGATTAACAAGACACACTTAAAAGAACAGGGAGTGTTTATTAAGGAATTGTTCTGTTTTATCCTGTATTGGAATTACTATCTTTTTCACGATGATTGCTACTTAAAAATTAATGAGTGGGAAGGCGGACAGCGCCTAGGACTATATATCGGCTACACTATTAAGAAGACCCCCTATTGGGTCTGAGAGAGATAGCAGTGAAGGGTAAATAGGAGCGCCTGGGGCTTAGGTATAATCAGGAATCACACTTTCAGTTAAAAATATATACAACAGTTTATTACAATATACCCAATAAAAACAGAAAAAGTTAGAAAAAATAGAATATAATAATATAAATTCAACCTTTCGGTGGTTGGACCAAGTCGCTGGGACCCTTGTTTAAGGGTCTTTATGTAAATGAATCAGTATATCATCCGATTAACACAAATGGCTGAATGGGGACTTTTAAATCCTCCAAAAAATGTGTAAGAATGTGTATCAAGCAGATATTGTACTTTAACACAATAATAAATTAACACAATAATAGATTGACACAGGTTCACAATGTATAATGTGTGACAACAGTGGTGAAGATCAGTGGTATCAAAAATGTGTTTAAAAATGGTGTGGAAAAAAGATAAAATCCAATAATTCTTTTTTTTAAAAATTAAAAAATCTTTGTCGAAAAATGAAAAATAAAAAATAAAAATTTTTCAAAATTTAAAAATAAAAATAAAAACCGGTTCCAAAAAAGATATTCTCGTGGATAAAAGTGTAGACAAGGAATATGTGTGATAGTGACAATGGTGATGTGTGATGATAGTGACAATAATATATGAACAGAGATTTAATCAGTTCTCTAATCAGCCATAGTACTGGTTCTGATAGGAAAATGATCTTACTAAATATACAATAACAATACTATCAGATTAAACAATTATGGTAACTCTGATCCAGTATCCGCTATAAAACAGGCGGATAACGATGTTATAATCAACAATAGAAACAATTAAAAATGTTTTTAAAAATATTTGCATATACTCTATAACATGTCCAGATATGTGATGATAAAAGTCCAATTTAGTGATAGCCCATAATATTGGAAGACTGATAGGAAGGGATAAAAACAGTAATAGAAAGCTGTCCTGGTCCAGAGTCCTAGTCCGTACAGCATGGACCTGAAATCAGAAACAGAAAGGATCCTCACATAAAGGGCCTATAGGGTGAAGTCTAATGGTTATCAAACTTACCCCAAAATGCCAAAAGTCCTGGTATTGATGAAGCCTCACAAATCTCTACGCGTTTCGGCCCTGCCACGGGGCCTTTTTCAAGATAAAATGAGGCTAAGGTGAAACTTGACTTATATACCCAATATCTGGGGGAGTAATTGAATCTAATGGCGCCAAATTAAGAATATCGGCGGTAAAAACTGCCGCCAAACGCTTATCGCGTCATTTCCTCCGCTAAACCGGATATCCGCTTTATCGGGTAACTTCCGGTTACGTCATTTCCTGTGGCGTGGCCAACTTCCGTTTTTTATTTATTTATTATTACCGACGGCCGCGCTGTTATTGTGGTTTTGGGCAAAACTTTTTGTATTTGGGCAAAAATATTTCTTGTTTTCTATGAAAAAATACTTTTGTTTTTGGCAAAAATACTTATTGACTAACCGGCTGGGGACTCTATTCTTGTGAGAAAAGGGGGGGTGTTATTGTAATACCTAAATTTGTACTAGATTTTAGGCTCATGGATACCAGGATACACAGGTATTTGGGCAAATAACAATTCCATCAAGTCTGGCATAATAAAGGTGCATAAGGAAGGTACATAAAAATGTGGTCAAAAAAAGTTTAATAAAAAATTTTAATAAAAAAATTGTTAAATTCATGTAAATTCATGCTCGAAATACAAACAGATATCTATAAGCTTAATTACAATAATTACTAAGAATGGGATGAATCTAATTTGAATGATATATATAGACCTTGATATTAACTTATTGTATCTCAACCACTCAATGAATTACATTAGTGGTAATGGATGTAGGGTGTTGGGGGAACAAACTGACAGATGTTCAAACCAATTAGATGAATTACAGACAATAGAAATATGGGTTGGTGTACTTTTGGGATATCCGACCTCCAAATCATTCCATACTCGTGAATTAAAGAAAATATACATATATGTGTATATCAAGACATTGGAAATGATGATGGGGAATCATTATAGATGTGCAGTGACGATGGAAGATCATTATGGATGTGTAGTATCCATAGATTTAAACATTCAATATATATCAACATATTATAGAAGACCCAGGATTCAGTGACCTCTTGGTGATATGTTAGCACTGTTTACTAAAGATCATATTTTAGTGGAATCAAATAGAATCCCGGTAATGGAGGATAGTGGCTTTTTATTATTGGAATAAGTGCACTATTTCAAAGTTGGCATTATGTCCCTTGGGGTAGATACAGTCCAAGTTGAATATCCACTTAGCTTCTGTCTTCAGCATTTTGCTTTCCATGTTGCCACCCCTCCAATCCTTGTTCAATTTACAAATCCCCATCAACCTGAGACTTTTGTTGTTTCCCCCATGTATTTCTTTAAAATGTTTGTAGAGGGGCAAGTCTATTTTTCCCCATTTGATCTGCAGTAAGTGTTCCCGGATTCTATCCTTCAGTTTTCTGGTGGTCTGCCCAACATACTGCAGACCACAGCCACATTCGATTAGATATACCACAAAGGTGTCTGTACATCTGATGGTTTGTTTAACCTGAAATACTTCATTAGTCACTTTAGATTTAAGGCAGTTGCTCTTAATGCCATGTTGACACGCCTTACGTAGGTGGCATGGGTAAAAACCACAGAGTTTCTTGCCTATAACTCCCAACGGAATCTTCATATTGGTATTGCATTTAGGGATGCTTGGAGCCAGTGTGGACTTCAGATTGTTTGCCTTCCTATAGATAAAATGGGGTCGTTCGGATAGATGTTCCCCTATAATGTCATCATCCTTGAGGAGGTGCCAATGTCTTTTCACTATGTCTTCTATTGTCTTTTTTCTCTCATTGTACTGGGTTATGAAAGGGATCCTAAGACTCTCATCTGCTCCTGTGTTATGTTTGATTTTGTATT
The DNA here is from genome assembly GCF_027579735.1 of Bombina bombina. NCBI lineage: Eukaryota > Metazoa > Chordata > Amphibia > Anura > Bombinatoridae > Bombina > Bombina bombina. The sequence goes on from NC_069504.1 coordinate 866,320,829, forward strand.
CGAGTAGGGTTTCTCTTTTCATATTGTTCACATCCCGTATGGTTTTATCTATATGTGGTTCGCTATAACCCCTTTCAAGGAACCTGTCCTTAAGTATTTGAGACTGTTTTTTCCAAGTTTCTTCTTTTGAACAGTTCTTTCTTATCCTCATAAGCTGCCCCTTTGGAATATTGGATATCCATTTGTTATGGTGACAGCTTGATTGGTGAATGTAGTTATTGGAATCAACTTCCTTGAAGTGTGTTGATGTCTCGATTCTCCCATTCTCAACTTTGATATCCAGATCTAAGAAGACGATGTGGTCTTTGCTGATGGTGTTTGTAAACTTCAAATTTGATTGATTTTCATTCATTACCTCTAATGTATGTTCCAAGTCTTCTCGATTCCCTTTCCAAATGATTAGAAGATCATCTATGTATCTTTTGTAGAGGACCAGGTCCGCGCCCGCTGGGCAGGACTCCCAAAAGATGGTTTCCCATCTGCCCATATACAGATTGGCGTAACTAGGCGTGAACCTGGTCCCCATAGCAGTCCCACACACCTGGCGATAAAAGACTCCATCCCAACAGAAATAGTTATGTTTTAGGATGTAATCTATTCCGTCCAATATAAATCTTCTCTGGGGTTCAGGCATGCTTTCATCTTTGTCGAGATAATTTCTGATGGCTTCTAAACCTTCATTGTGTGGGATAGAGGTATACAGCGACGTTACATCGCTAGTGACCAATATATAATTGTCATCCCATTCAATGTTCTTTAGTAAGTTCAAAACCTCAGTGGAGTCTCTTAGATAGGAGGATAGTGTTCTTACATATGGTTGTGATTGCTTATCGATGTATTCAGATAAATTACTTGAGAGTGATCCTATACCTGATATAATTGGTCTCCCAGGGGGGTTGACTAGGCTCTTGTGGATCTTAGGTAGATGGTAGAATACAGGTATCTTGGGATGTTTACTGGTTAAGTACCTGTATTCTTTATCATTCAGTATGCCCATTTCGTTTGCTTCAGCCAATAGGTCATCTAAAGCAGTCTTATAGTGGCCTGTGGGATCTGAGTTCAAGATTTCATATGTCTCCTTATCGTCAAGGATCCTCTTAGACTCTCTCCAATAGTCCGTTTTATTCATCAGGACTACCCCACCACCCTTGTCGGCCAATTTGATCACTAGATCTTTATTCTTTTCCAACTTCGATATTATCTGTAGTTGTTTGGCATCCAGATTTCTTTTGTGTGCTTTTGTGGAACTCAATTTCTTGATGTCACTACACACCATAGCTTCAAAAGCTTCAATAGCGGGGCCCTTACAATGAGTAGGATAGAAATTGGATTTGGGTTTTAAATCTGAGTGTTTGAAGTGATTCTCATTAGCTTGTCTTGGTATGGTGGTTACACTTCTTTCTACTGATGATTTCAGGAAATACCTTTTGAGAGTGAGTTTGCGAACAAATTCTTTGGTATTTAGGTATGTTTGGAATTTGTCCAATACTTTCGATGGGAGTATCCATGTTTTCCAACGTCACTTGTTTCCTTTTTCCTTTTTGTTCCCTTAGGGGTGGGTTGTTCTGACCTAACCCTAAAAAAGGAGATGACGAAGATGCTTCTGTGTTCTCTCTAGGGGTGTGGAAGGGTTCCCTGGGGTTAGGGGTGACCAAAGGAGAGAACCTATTCGACATTTCCCTGTAGTTGTCCTTCCAGTCTTGTTGTCGTCCCCTCAAGTTCTCTTGTGGATATTGATCAATCATGTAATCATCATAAGTTCTTTGCCTGTAGTTGTTCCTTTGTTGTTGTTTTCTCATGTGGTGTTGGTTGTAACCACTGTGATTCTTGGACCATTGTTGTTGATCTCCATAATTCTCTTTGTCAGAGTAATCATTGAATGGTCTGTGTTGGGGTGCACAATCCCAATGATGTGGGCGGTAGCTCCTCCTGAAGTCATGTTGACCATTAGCAACGTCATGCCAATTTTCTCTGTACATGTTGTTTCTTCTAATATTATTTGGTGGTCTCTGATACTGGGGTTTTCCATTGTATAGGTCGTCCCTAAAGGGATTCCCTTGGCGTTCTCCATTGTAGAATCTCCTTTGTTGTGATCTGTTAATCCCATATGTGGAATGGTTCTCATGGGGATTCCTAAATCTGGCACCTTCTCTAGTTTCCACGTGTCTATTGACATAGTGATCCTTGGGGGCAGGTTCTCTCCTGTCCTCTCGGATTTGTGGGTAAGTGGGGAGTGGTTGTTGTGCCAACTCTTTGTTGTTGGGGTCACCTCCTTCATTCCAATTAGTTCCAGTGTTGTCCTGGGCAGCATTCAGGTCCCTATTTATTTTCTTTGTTTTCTTTGCAATCGTATCATCTTTAAGTTTATTAATCTTAGTGTATAGATGTTCCTGTTTTTCTTTGAAAGTTTGGGAATCTTTGAATATCTCCATATTCTTTTCTTCAGTTTGAATCTCTGAGTCTATATGTGTTAAGAGAAGTTCCCTATACTTAATTATAAGTTTCATCAGCTCCCGGGAAGCCTCAATTATAATTTTGTTCCAACTGTCTGAGAACTCTTCAGAGTTTGTATTGAAGGAACATTCTTTAGTTATCATTAGGCCCTTGGGAACGATGTTTAGTTCCAAACATTTTTTCAAAAAGGAAATCTCAATTTTGTATTTGGTTTCCGAGATTAATAATTTTTCAAGATTCTTGAAGATGGTATTAATATCTAAGATAGTGTTGGTGCCTGTGGAATTATCTCTGTTTAGAGCTAAACTTAATAAACTTAATAAACTTAAAGATGATACGATTGCAAAGAAAACAAAGAAAATAAATAGGGACCTGAATGCTGCCCAGGACAACACTGGAACTAATGGGAATGAAGGAGGTGACCCCAACAACAAAGAGTTGGCACAACAACCACTCCCCACTTACCCACAAATCCGAGAGGACAGGAGAGAACCTGCCCCCAAGGATCACTATGTCAATAGACACGTGGAAACTAGAGAAGGTGCCAGATTTAGGAATCCCCATGAGAACCATTCTACATATGGGATTAACAGATCACAACAAAGGAGATTCTACAATGGAGAACGCCAAGGGAATCCCTTTAGGGACTACCTATACAATGGAAAACCCCAGTATCAGAGACCACCAAATAATATTAGAAGAAACAACATGTACAGAGAAAATTGGCATGACGTTGCTAATGGTCAACAGAGACAGTACGAAGAATGGGGACACTATAACACACATCAACATGACTTCAGGAGGAGCTACCGCCCACGTCATTGGGATTGTGCACCCCAACACAGACCATTCAATGATTACTCTGACAAAGAGAATTATGGAGATCAACAACAATGGTCCAAGAATCACAGTGGTTACAACCAACACCACATGAGAAAACAACAACAAAGGAACAACTACAGGCAAAGAACTTATGATGATTACATGATTGATCAATATCCACAAGAGAACTTGAGGGGACGACAACAAGACTGGAAGGACAACTACAGGGAAATGCCAAATAGGTTCTCTCCTTTGGTCACCCCTAACCCCAGGGAACCCTTCCACACCCCTAGAGAGAACACAGAAGCATCTTCATCATCTCCTTTTTTAGGGTTAGGTCAGAACAACCCACCCCTAAGGGAACAAAAAGGAAAAAGGAAACAAGTGACGTTGGAAAACGTGGATACTCCCATAAAAAGAAGACACATAGGGGAAGAAGAGCAGGGTCAAGATACAAGACCAGACCAGGATTAAAAGGAGATTCTAATGAATCAGAAAGTAACCAACCGGCTAATGAAGTAAAAGGTATTTTTAATTTAAGTGATACGAACCTCAATTCAGAGGAACTCTCAGTATCGGTAACTCTGCAAATCTATTTCTTTAGTGCCCCACTCATGAGGGCATGCAGAAATAGCACAATCTAGCTATTTTGAGCGAGATTGCGACAGAGAGAAGCCCAGAACAGGGTACAATGCTGGTCGTTAAGGGGTTAAAGTAACAGCCATGTGGTCCAACATGGCCCCATCATATGTCAATTTATTTATGAGTGAGGTTGAGGAGAGAATCGTATATGACAACAAAATTCCTAAATTATGGCGCCACCTGGTGGTGATATATAGATTTTGTATTTTGCATATGGTGATGGCAGTGGAGGCTCCTCCATATGTGCACTGTCGCACGTGAACCCACAGGGGGCAGAGTAGGGGGGGAAATGAGCAGAAGAAAAAAAAATGAGAAAAAAAAATTATGAAAAATTTTAATTTTATTTTTTATTTATATTATTTTATATTATATTTATTAATAAATATATTATTTTCCTGTGTGCTGTCTGTGTCTTTGAGACTGTGCAGTGTAACTATCATCATGCATATTAGGCTGAAACCTGAAAGTGGAAAGGGCTGTTTTGCCTATACTTCTATGTATCGCACATGCTGTGCAGTGCGATACATAGAAGTATAGGCAAAAGCACTTTCCACTTTAAAACTGCATTGACTGCCAGCCCATAGCCTTCCTGTTCGCACAGCTCTTAGTGTGCGGGAGCCAGCTGTCACGTGACACTCGCGCACTAAGAGCTGAGCTGACTATGTGTGTGGGAGGAGGCAGGGGCATAACAGTTACGCTGTAACTACACAACTACTTGCAGAATGCAGTCGCCATTGCTGAGACCGGACCGGGCCCATATGATAGTTGCACTTGCTTGCAGTACTTATGTGAGGACAGTGGACCTTAGGTAGGATAACTGAGGGAATATTGGGTTAAATTTAATCCACAGCACGTCCCG
>NC_069504.1:866328105-866413056 GCF_027579735.1 Bombina bombina
CACTAACATATGTCTATATATTCAATTATAATTTAACATAGACCAATATTGTACAACACAGCTGAAAAGCCACTATTATGTTTCACATTGCAATAGGAGCTAGCATTAGAGTATCAGAAATAAAGCTGCTAAAAATGGAAAGACAGCTTTTATCCTTAAATATTGCTCTATTTGTTTGAAGCTGAAATTCCTTGCTCAGAGCTGTTGTTACTGCAAGGTAAAATCGTGCATGCATATAGGAGCCAAGCATAGAGTTGTATCAGTAAGTTAGTAAATTCACCAAACCAGGTTGGGAAAGCTGTTGTTACTGCAGTGTAAAAGCATGCATGCAATTAAAGCCAAGCGTGGAGGTGTGTCAATATGTTAGAAAGTTCACCAAACCAAGTTGGGATATCGACACTACACAGCTGGGAGGCTTAGGCAGTCAATGAAGCAAAGAGAATTGTAGCCAAAATTTAACTTGAAAGCAAAGACAGCAAATTATGTAGCGGAAAAGGTACAGGAGGATACTTATGTTTAATATACTGTACCCCTCTGTCAACTGCACCTTTTCCTGTTAGATTGACAATCTCTTCAAGCAATCTGTGCCAGGATCTTCATACTTTCGATGGATGAGAAAAATCTTTTATTTCTTTCTCTACTCCTTTTTTCTTGAAGAGCGCCTCACAGGCTTCCTTGCTTGCCGTCTTATAACGGATAGTTTTCCCAGAGCATAGAGCCTCCTTTGATCCACAGCTGGGCATTCAGCTTTCAAACTTGCCGCTTATCGAAAACAGCTTACTCAGACGCTAGCTCCTTCAGCGTGGTAGATCACATGGGTCCGGTCAGCCAATAGCCGACGCGCGTTTCACCCCCTCGTCATAGAGAGATAGACGGGGCTTCCTCAGGGCATGTTTCACAGACTTGTAATGCACTTACTTTATACGGTAGCACAAATAGTACCGCCCATAGGTAAAGGTGAAAGTTTAAAACTATAAACATCATATACAAATTCACAAATTAACTCGCAATTGTGTAAGTTTAATTGTTGCAAATAAAAGATGGACTTTCTTGGGACAACTCTAAAAATCACCATAATTGGAGCAAACAGAACTTATATGTATTGGACACTACAAGCTCTACGCAATTAAATTATTGCAAATAGCTTGCCATATCCAATTTTTCATTCATTCCGCCTGGACCAGTGGTAGATAGGTTAAATATCCACCTGCATTCTTTCTGTAACAGGGTATTGTCATTATTACCCCCTCTTCCACTGGTGATGCCTTTGTCTATACCCATGACTCTCATACTGTCTGGAATACTGTTGTGAAAGATTTCAAAGTGCTTAGCAACGCTACTGCTTTGGACCTTATTTTTTATGTCGTCGCGATGTTCTAATATTCTTTCTTTCAGAACTCTTTTAGTTTTACCGACATAAAAATAAGGGCAAGAACAAGACAGTAAATAAACAACAACTTCAGTATTGCAATTAAAAAAATATCTCATTTTGAAGATTTTATCTGGGCTTACTGAAAACACTTTTGTCTGATGCATGAATCTGCATGCAACACACCTCTTACATGGAAAATTACCAACTATTTTTTGACTAGTTAGCCAATTCTTCTGTGGTGAGACAAATTTACTTTTAACAAGCTTGTCTTTCAGATTAGGTGCCCTTCTAGCCGTAAGGCTTGGGAAATCACCTACTTCTTTTGCAACATTGTCATCATTTAACAGGATACTCCAATTCTTCTGAAGTATATTCCTGACACTCCCCCAATGACAGTTAAACTTTGTTATTAATCTTATTTTTCCATCTTTCTTTTTATCTTTAGGAAATAAAAGTTGATTCCTGTCTAATTTCTTAACAGATTTCCTTATATGAGAAAGTGCTCTCTTAGAGTAACCTCTTATTTTAAATCTTTCTTCCATCAGTGCAGCATGTTCATCATACTTCGTTAATGATGAACAGTTTCTGCGCAGACGCAAGAATTGTCCTTTGGGAATTCCCTTCTTAAGGTGGACTGGGTGATGGCTGTGAGCTTCAAGCAGACTATTTGTGGCAGTCTTTTTTCTGAAATTCTCAGTCATTAAAACGTTTTTGACCACGGTAATTTGCACATCTAGAAAAGATAACTCAGTCTTACTGAAAACAAGTGTTAAAGTGATGTTTCTTTCATTTTTATTTAGCAAAGACACAAATTCTTTAAGGTCATTCTCTGATCCTTCCCAAATTAGAAGGATGTCATCCACATAGCGAAGCCACATGTGGATGTGCTCATTAAATGCTTCTGTTTGAAAAACCTCCTCCATCTCCCAGGAACCTAGGTGGAGGCAAGCATAAGTGGGGGCACATGTTGCCCCCATCGCAGTTCCTCTTATTTGTTTATATACTTTGTTATCGAAAGAAAAGACATTGTTTTCAAGTACAAACTGTAAAAGTTTGACAGTAAATTTTGTATGCTCAGAGTAAGTTGTTCCTCTAGTTTCTAGGAAGTGCTGGGCTGCCCTAATTCCTATTGAATGGGGAATTGATGAGTAAAGACCCTCTACGTCAAGGGAGACCAAGTATGCTCGATTTGGAATAGTCAAGCCCTCAATCTTTCTTAGCAAATCTGCCGTATCAATTACGTATGATGGCATAGTGTTAAGGAAAGGTTTGAGAAAACTATCCACGTAGTTTCCCAAATTTTCAGTTATGCTACCTATCCCAGAAATGATGGGAAGGCCTGGGGGGTTTAGCATATTTTTGTGGATTTTCGGTATGCAGTAAAACACCGGCATAATTGGAAATTCCGTATATAGATATTTAAGCTCTGCTAGACTAATGATGCCATCTGATTTTGCATCATTGAGTATTTTGAACAGGGCGCAAAAGAGAGAGGATTCAAGTGCAATTATAACACAAATTAGCGCAGATAAGTGATAAATCTACTCACCAGATGTATGATAAAAAAATGCCTTTATTTATTCACAAGGATAAAACACTTTGTTTCCGTGCACAGCACTCACAGACCACAGGTGACTGGTAACTGGAAGTTTGAAATGGCAAGTGTAAACTTGCGGCAGGGTTTTCCGGACAGCCCGCCCTCAGTATTACAGTCCTGTTTTTTGGTGCTCCTGACGGATGTGAACCCCAACGCGTTTCCCCCGGTGTTCGCCGGGCTTTATCAAGGGGATATTCTCCAGATAGTTTGGTATCGGGTTGTAGCATACAATGGCTCCTTAAGTACCCATATGTGGTAAAGACACTCCCCCCTAAAAAGGGGCTTGTCTATCAGCTGGTTCATGATTGGCTTGTGTGGACCAATAGGGATACAATGCATATGCTAACAATTCATTCATTCGTAATTCATTCATTAAAACTTTATAGAGGGCGTTAACTATAGTAAATCAATGTTTTGTCAATATACACACATTTTCTATTTAGTTAATTGGGCTGCTGTAGGAGGCGTGCTGTTTACAAAATTCTACACATAACAACCTGATTTTTTGTATTCGTGGTGTGTAGTTGACTCTATTACTTCTATAACCCGGCTGAGTGATACAGCTATTTGTGGGGGTGCACACTATGTAGACATGTGTATTGATACTTAATAGCGTAGACGTAAGGATGTGAGTTTATAGTGTTGCAAAATTTTGTACACTTTACATTGTATGTATTATGATCTGGGGACCTTTTCGAGGTAATTTGACAAACATTAAAATTACATTAAAATTACATATTTAGTTAAAATAGTAGTTCATAACAACCAGGTTTAGTTATATTGACACAGGGAAATTAATGCATATTTAGATTTGTACAGATAAATATTTGAAAGATAGAATTTGATTTAAAATTTATAAAAGCGAAATACAGTCACACTGGTACATAAAAATTCTTAAGGCTTGTTTCGGTTCACATATAGGCAGCCACATCGATGTCTATATTGAGACCTTGAGGATGTAATGTCATTAATTTATATATCCAATATGTCTCTAGTTTCCTCAGTTCCAGTAATCTATTGTGCTTGTTTGGTGGGATCCACCCAATCACCTGGATTTTTAAAGAGGCAGGATCACTATTGTGATATTCAAAAAAATGTTTTGCAACATTATGTTTGATCAACTTTTCCTTTATGTTATAAATATGTTCACAGGCTCTGCGTCTCACTTGACGTTTTGTGCGACCTACATACATTAGGCCACACCCACAATTTAGCAAATAGACTACGTATGTTGATTCACAATTACTTTTGAAATCAATTTCATAGTGATTAGTTTTACTTGAGTTGCTAAAGAATTTTGATCTCTCTACATGGGGACACATCGTGCATCTAGACTTGGAGCATCGTAGTGTCCCCTTCCAGGTACTTAGCCAAGTTTCTTGTACTTTATTCTTGTTATCTGGCTTACTACGCATCTTGCTTGGTGCTAAATAGTTTTTAAGACTCATGCCCTTTCTATATGATATGTTGGCTTTTTAAAAAACCAGCATTTGACCTAGAAGATGTAGAGTACTCCACAGAGTGGGATACTGCACTACATGATTGTTCATTAAAAATGATTAAAATACTCATAAAATACAGGGAAAATAGACTGGAAAAAACAAAGGTTGAATTAGATGAAACAATAACTAAAATACAGCCCTTTAAAGCAGAGGAAAAATGGGTCACTAGAAATAGAAACATTCAAACAAGAATTGGGACTCTGGATAAGGAGCTAATACTTAAGAAACAACAGAAATTAGTGAGAGATATGACTGATTATAAAGAGAATAAAATATATACCTATCAAAGAAAAATCAAAAACATCTCCACTAATGGAAATTATCAAAACTATCGAAATAATAACAATAGACAATCCAACCCAGAAGGTCCACAAGTACAGAATGCAAAATTGACTGAACTAAGAAAGGAAGTTCAACCACCATCCACTAGGGAACCAACATATAAGAATACATATGAAGGAGGGCCCAGAAGGGACAGTACATATCAGAACAAACAACAATACTTTCACAATAAAAACAAAAGCCATCAGGATAATAAATATACACCATCCTCACATTATAACAATTCGCCACAATGGAGACAAAAGAATCCACATGAGCACACACAGGAGAATATTCCCTTACACAATAGATATGATGCTCTAAGGGACAAGGGTCAGTTCTATGATAGTGAGGAATGGGAAATGAGAGGAGCTAAACCTAAAGAAAATAGAACCCATTTTTTAGATATGCGAGAGTTGACAAAAGAACAACATTTGAGAACACATCTAGAGAACATAGGCAGCCAACGACCAAGAAAGAGGAGTTTAGAACTAGACGAGGAAACAGAGCGGGAACACGAATACAGGCAGCAAGGAAGAAGGCGGAGGGATTAGAAGTAGCAAAAAAGGAGATATTCAATTTATCTGACATTAATCTAGATGAAAATGACATTCGTCTTTTAAATAAGGGGTTAAAGTTTGCACCTAAAACGAAACCTAATAAACTACAAATGTTTATCGATGTTCACAAGTTCACTAGGAAATTGACTTTGAAACGGTATTTCCTAAAAAATCCTATAAATAGAAATAAAGAGGAAAATAGACATCTAGAATATGTAGATCTCAAAACACTCCAAACTTTAAAAACTTTGGAGTGTGAAAGTAGAGACCAAATAGTAACAAATACAGCAGCTAACATAGAGATTAATGAGGAGGAACTCTTAAATTTATCAGTACATGATTCTGAAGCTGAAATTAATCATTCAAAATTTAAGGCCCGATCTACTTTCAATCCGGTAGGATTTCAGGGCGACCAGATCTCCATGTTTTCTAAATGTGTCCTGAAGGATATAGAAAAAGTTTTTGAAAAAGAAGACATTTTTGTTACTAAATACAATGATAATTTAACTATCTTAGAAAGGAAATCACTTAAAAAACTATCACAAGATCCAAACATTATCATACGTTCAGCAGATAAGGGTGGCGGAATTGTGGTCCAAAATAGGGTGGACTACTTAAAAGAAGCATTTAATTTACTGGAAGATAAAAATACATACATAGTTATTAATGATCCAACGGAACAATATATTAAAGATTTAGGCCTACTACTCAAAACAGCCAAAAATGATACAATTATCAATAATGACGAATATAAATTTTTATTCACTACACAACCCAATACTGCCGTATTTTACCACTTACCCAAAATCCACAAGGACCCGATATGTCCCCCTGGCAGGCCCATTGTGTCAGGTATCGGGTCCTTGTGTGATAACCTCTCAAAATACATTGACTATTATCTTCAACCAATGGTTAAAAATACAAGAGCATACATAAAAGATACTCAGGCAGTAATACGTATGTTTGAAGGCACAATATGGGAGAATAATATGAGCTGGATAACATGCGATGTGTCCGCATTATATACATCGATCCCCCACCAAAAAGGAGTACAAGCCATTAAAAAAGAATTCGAGAATTGGAATATACCAGACAGCCATGTCAAATTTCTACTAGATAGTATCAACTTTGTCCTGAGCCATAATTATTTTTTATTTGAAAGTAAATATTATCTGCAGATTCACGGCACAGCGATGGGGACTACGTTTGCCCCATCCTATGCCAATCTGTATGTTAATGCATATGAACACGAGTATATATGGAATAACAACCCCTTTATAGAGAACATTTTGAAATATGGCCGGTACATAGATGATATTATCATTCTATGGCAGGGTGATATCTCAAAATTAGACAATTTTGTCTCCCATATGAATGCAAATTCATACAACTTAAAATTTACCAAACAAACTTCACAAACATCGATAGAATTTTTAGATTTAGTACTTTACACTAGTGACAATTCTAATAATGAGAAAAGTATCTGTGTTAAGAACTATAGAAAACCCACGGAAAGGAATGGTTACATTGAAGCGACTAGCGCACATAAAAAATGCTGGATAAATAACGTACCTTATAGCCAGTTTTTAAGGATAAGAAGGAACTGTACACACTCTAAAAATTATGAGGAAGAAGCTGACATTATAGAGAGTAAATTTTTAGCTAAAGGATATGATGCAAACAATATCAAACTAGCTAGACAAAAGGCTGGCACCAAGGATAGACAAGATCTAATTTCTTTAAAACAAAAAGATGCACCAGATAGGATCAATAGCAATGAATGCATAAGATTCACAACCACATACAGTGAAGGTGCAGGGGCAATTAAAAGCATTATAAATAAACATTGGTCAATCTTAAAAGCAGATCCTCTCTTAGGACCACATCTTCAAGAAAAAGCCAACATATCATATAGAAAGGGCATGAGTCTTAAAAACTATTTAGCACCAAGCAAGATGCGTAGTAAGCCAGATAACAAGAATAAAGTACAAGAAACTTGGCTAAGTACCTGGAAGGGGACACTACGATGCTCCAAGTCTAGATGCATGATGTGTCCCCATGTAGAGAGATCAAAATTCTTTAGCAACTCAAGTAAAACTAATCACTATGAAATTGATTTCAAAAGTAATTGTGAATCAACATACGTAGTCTATTTGCTAAATTGTGGGTGTGGCCTAATGTATGTAGGTCGCACAAAACGTCAAGTGAGACGCAGAGCCTGTGAACATATTTATAACATAAAGGAAAAGTTGATCAAACATAATGTTGCAAAACATTTTTTTGAATATCACAATAGTGATCCTGCCTCTTTAAAAATCCAGGTGATTGGGTGGATCCCACCAAACAAGCACAATAGATTACTGGAACTGAGGAAACTAGAGACATATTGGATATATAAATTAATGACATTACATCCTCAAGGTCTCAATATAGACATCGATGTGGCTGCCTATATGTGAACCGAAACAAGCCTTAAGAATTTTTATGTACCAGTGTGACTGTATTTCGCTTTTACAAATTTTAAATCAAATTCTATCTTTCAAATATTTATCTGTACAAATCTAAATATGCATTAATTTCCCTGTGTCAATATAACTAAACCTGGTTGTTATGAACTACTATTTTAACTAAATATGTAATTTTAATGTAATTTTAATGTTCGTCAAATTACCTCGAAAAGGTCCCCAGATCATAATACATACAATGTAAAGTGTACAAAATTTTGCAACACTATAAACTCACATCCTTACGTCTACTCTATTAAGTATCAATACACATGTCTACATAGTGTGCACCCCCACAAATAGCTGTATCACTCAGCCGGGTTATAGAAGTAATAGAGTCAACTACACACCACGAATACAAAAAATCAGGTTGTTATGTGTAGAATTTTGTAAACAGCACGCCTCCTACAGCAGCCCAATTAACTAAATAGAAAATGTGTGTATATTGACAAAACATTGATTTACTATAGTTAACGCCCTCTATAAAGTTTTAATGAATGAATTACGAATGAATGAATTGTTAGCATATGCATTGTATCCCTATTGGTCCACACAAGCCAATCATGAACCAGCTGATAGACAAGCCCCTTTTTAGGGGGGAGTGTCTTTACCACATATGGGTACTTAAGGAGCCATTGTATGCTACAACCCGATACCAAACTATCTGGAGAATATCCCCTTGATAAAGCCCGGCGAACACCGGGGGAAACGCGTTGGGGTTCACATCCGTCAGGAGCACCAAAAAACAGGACTGTAATACTGAGGGCGGGCTGTCCAGAAAACCCTGCCGCAAGTTTACACTTGCCATTTCAAACTTCCAGTTACCAGTCACCTGTGGTCTGTGAGTGCTGTGCACGGAAACAAAGTGTTTTATCCTTGTGAATAAATAAAGGCATTTTTTTATCATACATCTGGTGAGTAGATTTATCACTTATCTGCGCTAATTTGTGTTATAATTGCACTTGAATCCTCTCTCTTTTGCGCTTTTGTTTTTTCTGTCTATCTACTTTGGATCCTGGATCCCACAATCCCTTGAGAAAGAGGGGATTTAAAGGAGCAGCAGAGAGGGAGCAAAAAGGAAAAAGGATCCGCTTGGAAGCTATCAACAGGATTGAAAACGATTCCATCAAAAAAAGAAGCAGAATAAAATCACTCAATTTTGTGAGACAAAAGGTACTGTCTGGCTATTGGAACTTTTTACAAGGAAGACTAATTATGCAGAACTTATGAAAGCAAATTTTGCAGAACTTATGAAAGTTGCTTCCCAATAGCCGTATGAGACAATCTGATTCAGTATTTCAGTACTTAGGTGTATTTTTTATGATTCAGTATTTCAGCACATAGTTGTATTTTAATTTTAATAATTAATATTTTTCATTCTTTGAGGCTTAATATCTATACCTAGCGCTGAGTAGTGTTCTGGTGTCTATTTTGAACAGGGCATTCTTAATGGAGGGAATAGGATTCTCTGGTAGGCGCAGATATTGGTTCTTATCTAATAATTGTCTTTTGACTTCTAGTGTATAACTTGTCGCGTCCCAGAGAACCACATTCCCGCCCTTATCCGCTGCTTTGATTACCACATTATCTGCATTGCTCAGTTCATTCAGAGCTCTTCTCTCTGCTTTAGTTAGATTGTCACCTATGATTCCTGTAAACGTCAATTGTTTAATGTCTTTCTCAACTTGCTTTACAAACAAGTTCACAGCTGGAACGGACGCTAATTGGGGCATATAGTTTGATTTCTGTTTGAAACCTGATCTTACTATACTTTGCATGGTTGGGGTCGGTACTGGGTCATTTAAAGCTTCGTTTTGGAGGTTTAGGAGATCTTCCAAATCTGCTAGTGCCAATCTGTCATTCCTATCTAGTGCCAGGTCATCAACTATGTTCCTTCCTTTTCCTTTAAACATCTGTGATAGAACAATTCGTCTAGCAAAGGAATGAAGGTCTTTAATAAACTAAAATTTGTCAAACCCATTTGTAGGACAAAAAGAGAGGCCTCTTTTTAGAACATTCATGTGAACCTGATTCAGTTTAAAAGATGACAGATTGATGACTTGCAGATCATTATCAGGGGATTTTAATAGCCCCTCCTGCTTCTTGGTCTCCGTGGGCGACCCCTGCGTCCTCTCTCCTGACTGTAATCCCTCACTCTGTTCGTCCTGGAAGGATACCGTCTCCCTTCGAAATTTGTACTCCCCCCTCCTGTGTCTCTTCCTGCCCCCTCTCCTCCTTCCATACCAGTTTGTGTTCTTGCCTGTTCGTTTTTTGACTGACTAGGATCAATTTCAATGTCTGAGCTGTCTGTTCCTGAATCATACGCTCCTCTTATAGATTGATAACTATATACTCGCTTCTTGACATAGTCATCATTATCCCTAGCCAATTTTCTACTTTTCCTTAGTTTGATGTCAGCTTGTAGTCTAGCTAGTTGTTCTTGAATTTCTGTATTTAGTTTTTCAAAATTCGGATTATGCTCAAAATTATTAACTAATTTTAATGCTTCTTCTACAGGTAATTTAGTTTTGTCAAACCTTTCCTTATTTCTTTTGATCATTTTATTCATTAGAATTAGAGAACATTCTGATAGACTTTGATTCCACTCTTCCATGAAGGTATCACCCCCCTCATCCTCCCTTAGGTTAGTTCCGGGGTCTAATCTGAGTCTTAATCCTCTAGGGATAATGTTGTTTTTAACATAATTCTCCAGACTCGCTGTTTCTGCTCTAAGTTTAATTTGTTTTACCAGTAATTTCTTATATTCTTTAAAAGCTGAAAAAATGTTCAATGTTTTTACCTCGCTATTTTGGTTTTCAAGAGTCCCAGGTACAGACAAAGTAGCAATCAGGTCAGCCTCCCAAGTTTCATCTGATAATTCAAAAGCCATCTTACAAATTGTCACTAGTTCTTAGTCTCCTGATGTAGAACAGACACGTAATGCCCACCAGTTGCTCAGTAGAGCAACTTTAAACATTAAATTTATTGCTATACTTCATTTACATAGAATATCAGAAGGGACCTTAGTCCAGTTTATGATAACAGTTTTAGAATTAAAATAAAGTTTGTAAATTGAAAAATTGCAAAATTTATTGGAGTGTTTTTCGAAAAATTCTTTATATTGGGACTTTTTTTAGAATTTTACCAGTATCTAGGCATGTGGTGCAGACCCATACAATAGAAATCACTTATAATTTATGAGAAGACAAAGTGACATAAAATAATATCACATTAACAAAGACTGGGATTTCAGCACTCTTTTAATAATAAATGACGCAACACTCTCATGATATAGTATCAAAATTGTGGGTTTATTACGTGTCAGATATACCCAAAAGACTACGAACTTGACTTGTAGAATATAATAATCAACACACAAAATACAGTACAGTGAATATAAAAATTGATTCCATATCTTCTAGAATTACTCCTAGAACATAACAGGACCGGTCCCAATTTCAACCACACCTCTACTAATGTGAACCTGTATAGTTAGTAAAGGATAAATATATTGAGACTTAAATGAGTCATCAAGTCTTATTAAGTTTAGGTCAGTGAAACCAGACTTATATATATCCTTTCTAGCTAAACGTGGTATTCAGCAAAAAGTTTAGACGTACAAATTAATAACGTGCATACATGATAATATTGCACTAACATATGTCTATATATTCAATTATAATTTAACATAGACCAATATTGTACAACACAGCTGAAAAGCCACTATTATGTTTCACATTGCAATAGGAGCTAGCATTAGAGTATCAGAAATAAAGCTGCTAAAAATGTAAAGACAGCTTTTATCCTTAAATATTGCTCTATTTTTTTGAAGCTGAAATTCCTTGCTCAGAGCTGTTGTTACTGCAAGGTAAAATCGTGCATGCATATAGGAGCCAAGCGTAGAGTTGTATCAGTAAGTTAGTAAATTCACCAAACCAGGTTGGGAAAGCTGTTGTTACTGCAGTGTAAAAGCATGCATGCAATTAAAGCCAAGCGTGGAGGTGTGTCAATATGTTAGAAAGTTCACCAAACCAAGTTGGGATATCGACACTACACAGCTGGGAGGCTTAGGCAGTCAATGAAGCAAAGAGAATTGTAGCCAAAATTTAACTTGAAAGCAAAGACAGCAAATTATGTAGCGGAAAAGGTACAGGAGGATACTTATGTTTAATATACTGTACCCCTCTGTCGACTGCACCTTTTCCTGTTAGATTGACAATCTCTTCAAGCAATCTGTGCCAGGATCTTCATACTTTCGATGGATGAGAAAAATCTTTTATTTCTTTCTCTACTCCTTTTTTCTTGAAGAGCGCCTCACAGGCTTCCTTGCTTGCCGTCTTATAACGGATAGTTTTCCCAGAGCATAGAGCCTCCTTTGATCCACAGCTGGGCATTCAGCTTTCAAACTTGCCGCTTATCGAAAACAGCTTACTCAGACGCTAGCTCCTTCAGCGTGGTAGATCACATGGGTCCGGTCAGCCAATTTGCTGTCTTTGCTTTCAAGTTAAATTTTGGCTACAGGAGTAATTCTAGAAGATATGGAATCAATTTTTATATTCACTGTACTGTATTTTGTGTGTTGATTATTATATTCTACAAGTCAAGTTCGTAGTCTTTTGGGTATATCTGACACGTAATAAACCCACAATTTTGATACTATATCATGAGAGTGTTGCGTCATTTATTATTAAAAGAGTGCTGAAATCCCAGTCTTTGTTAAAGTGCTATTATTTTATGTCACTTTGTCTTCTCATAAATTATAAGTGATTTCTATTGTATGGGTCTGCACCACATGCCTAGATACTGGTAACATTCTAAAAAAAGTCCCAATATAAAGAATTTTTCGAAAAACACTCCAATAAATTTTGCAATTTTTCCATTTACAAACTTTATTTTAATTCTAAAACTGTTATCATAAACTGGACTAAGGTCCCTTCTGATATTCTATGTAAATGAAGTATAGCAATAAATTTAATGTTTAAAGTTGCTCTACTGAGCAACTGGTGGGCATTTCGTGTCTGTTCTACATCAGGAGACTAAGAACTAGTGACAATTTGTAAGATGGCTTTTGAATTATCAGATGAAACTTGGGAGGCTGACCTGATTGCTACTTTGTCTGTACCTGGGACTCTTGAAAACCAAAATAGCGAGGTAAAAACATTGAACATTTTTTCAGCTTTTAAAGAATATAAGAAATTACTGGTAAAACAAATTAAACTTAGAGCAGAAACAGCGAGTCTGGAGAATTATGTTAAAAACAACATTATCCCTAGAGGATTAAGACTCAGATTAGACCCCGGAACTAACCTAAGGGAGGATGAGGGGGGTGATACCTTCATGGAAGAGTGGAATCAAAGTCTATCAGAATGTTCTCTAATTCTAATGAATAAAATGATCAAAAGAAATAAGGAAAGGTTTGACAAAACTAAATTACCTGTAGAAGAAGCATTAAAATTAGTTAATAATTTTGAGCATAATCCGAATTTTGAAAAACTAAATACAGAAATTCAAGAACAACTAGCTAGACTACAAGCTGACATCAAACTAAGGAAAAGTAGAAAATTGGCTAGGGATAATGATGACTATGTCAAGAAGCGAGTATATAGTTATCAATCTATAAGAGGAGCGTATGATTCAGGAACAGACAGCTCAGACATTGAAATTGATCCTAGTCAGTCAAAAAACGAACAGGCAAGAACACAAACTGGTATGGAAGGAGGAGAGGGGGCAGGAAGAGACACAGGAGGGGGGAGTACAAATTTCGAAGGGAGACGGTATCCTTCCAGGACGAACAGAGTGAGGGATTACAGTCAGGAGAGAGGACGCAGGGGTCGCCCACGGAGACCAAGAAGCAGGAGGGGCTATTAAAATCCCCTGATAATGATCTGCAAGTCATCAATCTGTCATCTTTTAAACTGAATCAGGTTCACATGAATGTTCTAAAAAGAGGCCTCTCTTTTTGTCCTACAAATGGGTTTGACAAATTTGAGTTTATTAAAGACCTTCATTCCTTTGCTAGACGAATTGTTCTATCACAGATGTTTAAAGGAAAAGGAAGGAACATAGTTGATGACCTGGCACTAGATAGGAATGACAGATTGGCACTAGCAGATTTGGAAGATCTCCTAAACCTCCAAAACGAAGCTTTAAATGACCCAGTACCGACCCCAACCATGCAAAGTATAGTAAGATCAGGTTTCAAACAGAAATCAAACTATATGCCCCAATTAGCGTCCGTTCCAGCTGTGAACTTGTTTGTAAAGCAAGTTGAGAAAGACATTAAACAATTGACGTTTACAGGAATCATAGGTGACAATCTAACTAAAGCAGAGAGAAGAGCTCTGAATGAACTGAGCAATGCAGATAATGTGGTAATCAAAGCAGCGGATAAGGGCGGGAATGTGGTTCTCTGGGACGCGACAAGTTATACACTAGAAGTCAAAAGACAATTATTAGATAAGAACCAATATCTGCGCCTAACAGAGAATCCTATTCCCTCCATTAAGAATGCCCTGTTCAAAATACTCAATGATGCAAAATCAGATGGCATCATTAGTCTAGCAGAGCTTAAATATCTATATACGGAATTTCCAATTATGCCGGTGTTTTACTGCATACCGAAAATCCACAAAAATATGCTAAACCCCCCAGGCCGTCCCATCATTTCTGGGATAGGTAGCATAACTGAAAATTTGGGAAACTACGTGGATAGTTTTCTCAAACCTTTCCTTAACACTATGCCATCATACGTAATTGATACAGCAGATTTGCTAAGAAAGATTGAGGGCTTGACTATTCCAAATGGAGCATACTTGGTCTCCCTTGACGTAGAGGGTCTTTACTCATCAATTCCCCATTCAATAGGAATTAGGGCAGCCCAGCACTTCCTAGAAACTAGAGGAACAACTTACTCTGAGCATACAAAATTTACTGTCAAACTTTTACAGTTTGTACTTGAAAACAATGTCTTTTCTTTCGATAACAAAGTATATAAACAAATAAGAGGAACTGCGATGGGGGCAACATGTGCCCCCACTTATGCTTGCCTCCACCTAGGTTCCTGGGAGATGGAGGAGGTTTTTCAAACAGAAGCATTTAATGAGCACATCCGCATGTGGCTTCGCTATGTGGATGACATCCTTCTAATTTGGGAAGGATCAGAGAATGACCTTAAAGAATTTGTGTCTTTGCTAAATAAAAATGAAAGAAACATCACTTTAACACTTGTTTTCAGTAAGACTGAGTTATCTTTTCTAGATGTGCAAATTACCGTGGTCAAAAACGTTTTAATGACTGAGAATTTCAGAAAAAAGACTGCCACAAATAGTCTGCTTGAAGCTCACAGCCATCACCCAGTCCACCTTAAGAAGGGAATTCCCAAAGGACAATTCTTGCGTCTGCGCAGAAACTGTTCATCATTAACAAAGTATGATGAACATGCTGCACTGATGGAAGAAAGATTTAAAATAAGAGGTTACTCTAAGAGAGCACTTTCTCATATAAGGAAATCTGTTAAGAAATTAGACAGGAATCAACTTTTATTTCCTAAAGATAAAAAGAAAGATGGAAAAATAAGATTAATAACAAAGTTTAACTGTCATTGGGGGAGTGTCAGGAATATACTTCAGAAGAATTGGAGTATCCTGTTAAATGATGACAATGTTGCAAAAGAAGTAGGTGATTTCCCAAGCCTTACGGCTAGAAGGGCACCTAATCTGAAAGACAAGCTTGTTAAAAGTAAATTTGTCTCACCACAGAAGAATTGGCTAACTAGTCAAAAAATAGTTGGTAATTTTCCATGTAAGAGGTGTGTTGCATGCAGATTCATGCATCAGACAAAAGTGTTTTCAGTAAGCCCAGATAAAATCTTCAAAATGAGATATTTTTTTAATTGCAATACTGAAGGTGTTGTTTATTTACTGTCTTGTTCTTGCCCTTATTTTTATGTCGGTAAAACTAAAAGAGTTCTGAAAGAAAGAATATTAGAACATCGCGACGACATAAAAAATAAGGTCCAAAGCAGTAGCGTTGCTAAGCACTTTGAAATCTTTCACAACAGTATTCCAGACAGTATGAGAGTCATGGGTATAGACAAAGGCATCACCAGTGGAAGAGGGGGTAATAATGACAATACCCTGTTACAGAAAGAATGCAGGTGGATATTTAACCTATCTACCACTGGTCCAGACGGAATGAACGAAAAATTGGATATGGCAAGCTATTTGCAATAATTTAATTGCGTAGAGCTTGTAGTGTCCAATACATATAAGTTCTGTTTCCTCCAATTATGGTGATTTTTAGAGTTGTCCCAAGAAAGTCCATCTTTTATTTGCAACAATTAAACTAACACAATTGCGAGTTAATTTGTGAATTTGTATATGATGTTTATAGTTTTAAACTTTCACCTTTACCTATGGGCGGTACTATTTGTGCTACCGTATAAAGTAAGTGCATTGCAAGTCCGTGAAACATGCCCTGAGGAAGCCCCGTCTATCTCTCTATGATGAGGGGGTGAAACGCGCGTTGGCTATTGGCTGACCGGACCCATGTGATCTACCACGCTGAAGGAGCTAGCGTCTGAGTAAGCTGTTTTCGATAAGCGGCAAGTTTGAAAGCTGAATGCCCAGCTGTGGATCAAAGGAGGCTCTATGCTCTGGGAAAACTATCCGTTATAAGACGGCAAGCAAGGAAGCCTGTGAGGCGCTCTTCAAGAAAAAAGGAGTAGAGAAAGAAATAAAAGATTTTTCTCATCCATCGAAAGTATGAAGATCCTGGCACAGATTGCTTGAAGAGATTGTCAATCTAACAGGAAAAGGTGCAGTCGACAGAGGGGTACAGTATATTAAACATAAGTATCCTCCTGTACCTTTTCCGCTACATAATTTGCTGTCTTTGCTTTCAAGTTAAATTTTGGCTACAATTCTCTTTGCTTCATTGACTGCCTAAGCCTCCCAGCTGTGTAGTGTCGCTATCCCAACTTGGTTTGGTGAACTTTCTAACATATTGACACACCTCCACGCTTGGCTTTAATTGCATGCATGCTTTTACACTGCAGTAACAACAGCTTTCCCAACCTGGTTTGGTGAATTTACTAACTTACTGATACAACTCTACGCTTGGCTCCTATATGCATGCACGATTTTACCTTGCAGTAACAACAGCTCTGAGCAAGGAATTTCAGCTTCAAACAAATAGAGCAATATTTAAGGATAAAAGCTGTCTTTCCATTTTTAGCAGCTTTATTTCTGATACTCTAATGCTAGCTCCTATTGCAATGTGAAACATAATAGTGGCTTTTCAGCTGTGTTGTACAATATTGGTCTATGTTAAATTATAATTGAATATATAGACATATGTTAGTGCAATATTATCATGTATGCACGTTATTAATTTGTACGTCTAAACTTTTTGCTGAATACCACATTTAGCTAGAAAGGATATATATAAGTCTGGTTTCACTGACCTAAACTTAATAAGACTTGATGACTCATTTAAGTCTCAATATATTTATCCTTTACTAACTATGCAGGTTCACATTAGTAGAGGTGTGGTTGAAATTGGGACCGGTCCTGTTATGTTCTAGGAGTAATTCTAGAAGATATGGAATCAATTTTTATATTCACTGTACTGTATTTTGTGTGTTGATTATTATATTCTACAAGTCAAGTTCGTAGTCTTTTGGGTATATCTGACACGTAATAAACCCACAAATTTGATACTATATCATGAGAGTGTTGCGTCATTTATTATTAAAAGAGTGCTGAAATCCCAGTCTTTGTTAAAGTGATATTATTTTATGTCACTTTGTCTTCTCATAAATTATAAGTGATTTCTATTGTATGGGTCTGCACCACATGCCTAGATACTGGTATAATTCTAAAAAAAGTCCCAATATAAAGAATTTTTCGAAAAACACTCCAATAAATTTTGCAATTTTTCCATTTACAAACTTTATTTTATATATATATATATATATATATATATATATATATATATATAAAATGGGCGGAGCCATCTGAGGGGCGGGGCTAGTGCTCCCCATCTTCAAAAGTCACCAGCTGCCACTGGGTGATGGGACCCTATTAGAATTTGCAACAAAATTAAATTCAGCTGTTCGGGTATTAACATTTTCAGACATCAATAATTTTATTATGGTTCTACATAGAAATCTATTACCTGAGGAAAACAAATGACGTATCCGCATTACCTGTCATGTGTACTGTAGAGAGCACCATATCACCACATGCACCATAAGTGTTAACCATCCAATTGTATTAGTAGCTCAAACATGCAAGGGGTATTGAAGCACAAAATATTGCACATCACTGATGTTAAGTTCCTTACGACCTGCATTGTTTTGTGCTCTAATTGTAACATACACCAAGATTACAAGTTGTGCGCTAAACCCGGTGCATAACGCTAAATATTTAGTGGTACTGCACTTTCTATAGCGCTGCCATTACAAGTTACAGAAAATCTTTCTTTTGTTGTGCGATATGGTGCGATAAGCTACATACCTCATAAAAGCCAAGGCCTGACTTGACATGCTCGTGCACGTTTTCACCCATAGACATCAATGGAGAGAAAGTGTTAGAAAAAAACACCTGTGATTGCAGAATGGCGATCGCTGTAACGCATTCCCCATTGATGTCTATGGGGACAAGAAAGTTATGTAAAAATGTAACACCCTAACATAAACCGCTAGTCTAAATACCCTTTATCCACTGCACCCCGACATCGCCGACACTAAATAAAGTTATTAACCCCGAATCTGCCACCTACGACATCTCCAACACTAATTAAAATTATTAACCCCTAATCCGCCGCACCCCGCATAGCTAATACCTAAATAAACCTATTAACCCCTAACCCCCCGCCCCCCACATTACAAATACTAAACTAAACCTATTAACCCCTAAACTGCCGTCTCCCAACATCGCAAATACTAAACTAAACCTATTAACCCCCAAACCCCCCTACATCGTGACACACTAAATTAAATTATTAACCCCTAAGCCTAACACCCCTTAACTTTAAATTAAAGCTACAATATGACTACCTTTAAATAAAAAAAAACTTACTGAGAAATATAAAAAACTAAGCTTAAACTATTTATAAACCTAATATAACTATTTGAAAAAAACAAAAATAAACGTAAAATAAAAAACCTAAGTTACAAAATGTAAAAATCCTAACACTACGAAAAAATAAAATAAAAAATAACGTTACAAAAAAACCAAAACACTAAAATTAAGAAAAATAAAAAAAATCTAAGATTACAAAAAATAATAAACAAAGTTATCCAAAAATAATAAAAAATAAACCTAATCTATTACCCCTATAAAAACAAAATAACCACCCCACAATAAAAACACCCCCTTATCTAACAATAAACTACCAATAGCCCTTAAAATGGCCTTTTGTAGGGCATTGCCCAAAGTTTAACAGCTCTTTTAATTAAAAACTAAGTTCCCCCTAACAGTAAATCCCCCCACCCAACAACCCCCTTAAATAAAAAAACTCTAAAAAAAAACTAAAGGGGTATTTGTATGGGCATTGCCCTTAAAAGGGCAATCAGCTCTTTAGTGCCCATTAAAATACAAAAATCCCTAATCTAAAAAAAAAAACACCCAAAAAACTAACACTAACCCCAAAAAATGTACTCACCGTTCCTGAAGTCCAGCAATAAAGGTCTTCATCCATGCGGCTCCATCTTCATTCATCACGGGATCATCTTCTATCTTCTTCCCGGAGGTGCGGAGCGGTCTTCCCTGATGCACGAATCCGGAGCGGTGGTCCTCTTCAGAAGTGGCGGTCCTCAGCGGCGTGGAGGCTCCTCTTCATGCGATCTCCGCCGCACACTGAAGATTGAATGCAAGGTACCCCTTTTATATTTGGGGTACCTTGCATTCCTATTGGCTGAAATATTCAAATCAGCCAATAGGATGAGAGCTGCTTAAATCCTATCGGCCGTTCAAATCAGCCTATCGGGGAAGACCGCTCCGCACCCCCTGGAAAAAGTTAGAAGATGGTCCCATGATGGGTGAAGATGGAGCCGCATGTATGAAGATCTTTATCCCCAGACTTCAGGAACGGTAAGTACATTTTTAGGGATAGTGTAAGGTTTTTTTTTATAATTTTTTTGGGTGTGGTTTTTTTTAGATTAGGGATTTTTTATTTTAATGGGCACTAAAGAACTTTTTGCCCTTTTAAGGGCAATGCCCATACAAATGCCCCTTTAGGAGCATTGGGTAGCTTAGATTTTTTTAGAGTTAGGTTTTTTATTTTGGGGGGTTGGTTGGGTTAGGGGTTTTACTGTTAGGGGGTACTTTGTCATTTTTGTATTTAAATGAGCTGATTGCTTAAGGGCAATGCCCTACAAAAAGGCCCTTTTAAGGGTTATTGGTAGTTTATTGTTAGACTAGGGGGTGTTTTTATTTTAGGGTGGCTTTTTTGTTTTCCTACGGGTAATTGGATTAGGTTTAATTTTTATTATTTTGGATAATTTTGTTTATTATTTTTTGTAATCTTAGATTTTTTTTTATTTTTAGTAATTTAGTTAGTTTTTATTAATTATTTCATAGTGTTAGGAATTTCCAAATTTGTAACTTAGGTTTTTTATATTTTGTTTATTTTAGTTTTTTAAAATAGTTATATTATGTTTATTTATAGTTTAAGCTTAGTTTTTTTTTATTTCAAAGGTAATTTTTTTTTTTAAAGGTAGTTATATTGTAACTTTAATTTAAAGTTAGGGGGTGTTAGGTTTAGGGGTTAATAGTTTAATTTAGTGCGTTGCATTGTGGGGTGCCGGCGGTTTAGGGGTTAGTAGGTTTAGTTTAGTATTTGCGATGTGGGGGGGCGACGGTTTAGGGGTTAATAGGTTAATTTTTAGTAGTAGCGATGTAGGGGCAGCGGCATATTAGGGGTTAATACTTTATTTTAGTGCTGACGATGTGGGTGGGCAGCGGATTGGGTGGGTGACGGATTAGGGATTAATAGGTTTAATATAGTATTTGCGATGCAGGGAAATGGCGGTTTAGGGGTTAATACGTAGTTTATGGGTGTTAGTGTACTTTGTAACATTTTTGTTATGAGTTTTGTGAAACTTTTTGTTTTGCAAAATCCATAACTACTGATCTTTGATCGCGGAATGGATCATTGCGGTATAAGCTATAACTCTAGAGTAATAGCCTGACCGAACAACTTGTAATACAGGAGACCTGATAATTCCACACTTAAAAGCTTGTAGTATAGCTGTACTGCCGCGACTTGTAAAACTGGAGACCTTCCATTCTGCGCGCAAAATAATATTCATATTGATACTCATTTTATTCAGTCTTCTCATTTCTCTGTGTACATTAGCATTGCTGGTTTATAAACAAATAGATATTTTTCTTTTAATTCCATCATGATATTGTGCATTGTATTCAATTAATGGAACAGTTAAACCTAATTTTTCCCCCTTTAATTTCTTCCCAATTATTCATTTTACCTGTTGGAGTGTATTAAATTATGTACAAATAGCTCATTACCTATACTAACAGGCCCATTTATCAAAGGGCTTGCGGACCTGATCCGACACTGCGGATCAGGTCCGCAAGACCTCGCTAAATGCGGAGAGCAATACGCTCTCCGCATTTAACATTGCACCAGCAGCTCACAAGAGCTGCTGGTGCAACGCCGCCCCCTGCTGACTCGCGGCCAATCGGCCGCCAGCAGGGAGCTGGCAATCAACCCGATCGTATTCGATCGGGTTGATGTCCGGCGATTCCTGTCCGCCTGTTCAGAGCAGGCGGACAGGGTTATGGAGCAGCGGTCTTTAGACCGCTGCTTCATAAGTTGTGTTTCTGGCGAGTCTGAAGACTCGCCAGAAACACGGCCCTTCAAGCTCCGTACGGAGCTTGATAAATGGGCCTGTAAAAGTTTATATACTTAAGTATAGGCTATAGAAAAGCTGTGTAAACATAGCCAGCAGAATAAATTACACTCCCAGTAGGAGATAGAAGAAATAAGCAATACAATGTTAATTTTCAATTGTT
This sequence comes from Bombina bombina, assembly GCF_027579735.1. Lineage (NCBI taxonomy): Eukaryota > Metazoa > Chordata > Amphibia > Anura > Bombinatoridae > Bombina > Bombina bombina. The sequence goes on from NC_069504.1 coordinate 866,350,001, forward strand.
CTCTTTACATAATGGGCATTGGTTTACAGAAAGATATATACAATATAAAGAAGCATGTTGTTGTACACAAAGTGTTAAAATAAGGATAACTGATATCATTTCAAGCTCAACCCATTTGGGTTACTGAGGTATAAAGTAAGGACAGACCTCGGTTAGCATTTATTGAATGTTCATTTGATGGGATTATATAAATTGTTGTAAGTGTGCCATAATAAGTGCACACTATTGTCAAGTGAGAACTGCATGTAGAAAATGTTTTTTGTCTCCCACTAGCAGTTGGGATCCCAAGAATAGTAACAAAAATAGAGAAATAAGTTACAATGATAAACAAAAATGGTGAAACAACTACAGTAAAGGAAACCGTAGATGTGACCATGTTCAGAGTGGAGGTATCTGAACAAGAAAGCTTTACAAGTGGGGCAATGTCACAATAAAAATGAGGAATTACATTGGAGTTACAGAATTGTAACCTGGTTAAGAAAATATATATGACAAATGTCAGCAAAAATCCCAACAACCAACAAATGGTGACAATTCGTACTTGAAAGTTGAAGGTCATGATGGACATATAATGCAATGGATGGCAAATGGCGAGATAACGATCCAGTGACATTGCAGCCAGAAGCAAACACTGGGCTATGGTTGGGACACCTAACAGATAGAACTGGATAAGGCAACTAGTAACAGACATGGTGCCTCCTCCTAGTAAAACAAGACGTAGCATATTTGGTACAATATTTGTGGTGAATAGAATTTCAGATAAAGACAAGTTGCTGAGGAAGAAATACATAGGGAAGTGAAGACTCTGGCAGGTCACAACTAGGAAAATAACCAGCATATTTCCAAATAATGTTGCAATATAAAGAAGCAGAAAAAAGATAAAAAATAGGGTCTTGAAGCTGTGGAGATTTCCAAATCCAAGAAGCAGAAATTCTTTGACTACTGTTTGATTTTGTTCCCGCATTTCCTTTTAAAAAAAATAAAATAAAACTAAGGATCAGAAAGAAAAGAACATTCTTTCATTTCAGTAAACATATATGTTACTACAATGACTAGGAATATATTTAGAAAAACAATTTCCATGATGGATGTGTTTTAAATATTTAGTTCCTCTGCACATTAGGATCTATTTAAAGCATATATTCAGTACATGCAGTTGTCCTCTACTGTCTGTATACAGGTATGTATGAACCTCTAAAAACATGAGGTCGTTTAACATTGTTTTTAGTGTTTATCACTTAAAATTGTGCACACAACTTGGTTGTTTTTTTGTTTCCTTTTAAATTAAATTCCAGTCCATTAGATAAGCGTTGTTTCAATTATTTGAACCCCCTATAATATATAATACAAGAAAATCTGATTTCTTATACTTATCATGCAAGTGAAAGCCTGAGACATGTTAACTTCAGGACTTCAGATAGATTTCTATGGGCGCTAACCAGACACCGCATTAGACCAACTGTGCTAAACCCAAAGTCAGTTAAGAATACTTTGCAGTCCTATGTTCTTCACATAGAAGAAAATTTTATTTTTATTTTTAATTATTTATATATGTATGTGTGTATATATATATATATATATATATATATATCCTCCATGTGTATCTGCACTCACAATATCTTTCAGTCATCAACCAGGGTGCCAAGTCAGTAGTATTCACAGTCAATTCCAACAAAGGACTGCACTCGCTGGATTTTAGATAAAATAAATTTAATTGTGGTAACGTTTCGGAGTCCTTAGACCTCTTCCTCAGACCAGAACAAACATACAAGGGAACACTGTGCAATATAAACACATTAAGCCACACCCATCAAACATTTAGTGCAAATTGCACCAAAACCGGGGTTGTCATGGCAACAGCCCCCATTACATTCCATATTATCCTAATGCTAATATATAAAGTCTATCTAAGCACATCACCTGGAGTATACAGATACATATGTAACATAGTATCCACTATTGTTTAACAGTTGCAACATCCTATGGCAGTAAATCAGCACAAGAAATGGAACAAATAAAATCAAACCTCAGTGCAATAAATCTCTCACCACCTATTAATCTATACATATATCTACATGTACCTTATCACATTCACATATCAACCTTAATATTGATTACATCTGAACACCCAGATCACAGATGCCCAGATCACAGATGTTAGTCATATTATCAAATATATTGGTCACCAGTTATAGGCAATACACATACCATGGTTTAATCCCCACCGGAGTTAAAGGATCGCATCAAAAAACCTCTGTTTGCAAGATATGATAGCTAAAAATAGGCTTGTCAGCATGTTTATGTTCTAACCATTATGTGCTTTGTTCCCCCAATGTTACTTGAGTCATTAGTACTCACTGTTATGCCTCAGTGTGTAGTCTAATAAGTGTATGCTTGGACCATGGCTAGGCAACCATCCAAATAGTGTGTTGAAAAAACAGGCGCAGAGAATTGACCTCCGACGTCTGTGGTGTTCCTCCTCGGACTGCATGGCTAATTTGCATAGGAGGATGATGTCACTGTATAGACGTGTGTGCTTGCGCACAGCACTAGATCTAATCCTGTAGTAGGGCTATCCTTTGTTAAAAAATAACAAGAATGTATGTCAGGTTTATAACTTAAATACTCAAGGGTAGCTAAAACAGTTTATCAAGCTACAAAGGCAACATCTCATGAATGTAAATCAAGCTTATAAGTTATATCGTCAGGGGTGGCTAAAACAGTTTATCAAGCTTTAAGACAATACCTAATGAGTCGCAAAGTGTGTGTGAGACCATCTTTTAACCCCTGGTGTATATATATATATATATATATATATATATATATATACACACACATTGGAGCCCTTCCCAGTCAAATACTTTGCCATATACCATATAACTTTTAATCCTTTTAGAACACTATTAGTAAAATTAACTATATATTTTTATTAAAAACTGTATATATGTGTATAATACCTTATTTTAATTTGTCTTGGATGTGTTTTGTACAACTTTTTTTAACCCTTACACTTTACTTCAGGTCTAAAGTTGCAATAAATATTCTAGCGCAGTCTCGGTTTTCGATCGAGCACAATCCATGACTTTCAACTTGTAACACTCAAGTAAAGTTAAATTAGGGTCAGATTACAAGTGTCATGCTACGTGATATCACTGGACCACATTACCATTAGAGCGACTTAAACAGGAACCCTTTATATAAAACAGTCATTTTTATACTGTAAAAATATTCATTCCTCTGTCTTTCTTTCTGCTCTGTGACCAGTATACTCCTTGGTATGATGCAATGCCTCTTTTTTGGTAAGCCAGGTTTTTTCTTGTGAAAGTGCAACACACAAGAATCTGTGGAAATCCTGCTCTTTGTGTGTTGCACTTAAACAAGAAGAAATCTGGCTTGGAATAGACCCAAATGCTGCTGGCGATCGCCATTTTTGACATTTGTTTGCTAACGAAACAGCAGAATGCACATCCCTAATATATACACAGCATATGGGTTTCTGGGAGAGATATCTGTTCTGTTCATTTGTTCATCTAAAACTATCAGTCCATCTATCTATCTATCTATCTATCTATCTATCTATCCATCTATCTAGTGGTACAATAGAATATAGCTAGATAGATAGTTTGTTAGATAGATAGATAGATAGATAGATGATAGATAGATGACATTCTCAATTTAACTTGTAATATCTTTTAATTCAGCTCTGCTGCAATTATGCAATAAAAATAATATTGTCAGAATTATTTATTGAGATTATATTATGATATAAATATACTATTACATTCAATGCAATGTATTTTATTCTCACCTGGAAAGATGAAAAGATTGTACTAATTGAAATAGCCTTGCCTTAAATCAGTTATATATATATATATACATTTATTGTCTGATACATAATTTAGGTTTTGTTTTTATATTTGCTTTAACCCAGGGGAAAATCTTTAGTCCCAGATCTGATTATCGAAGGACTAATTACTGTTTTCTGCTACATAACATTATTTGGTGTAGACTATTTCATGTGTTTTCTTTAACGGCAATCTCATCTAATATGAGTTACAGGCACATTTGTATCTATACAAATAAAGAGTGTGTGTGTGTGTGTGTATATATATATATATATATATATATATATATATATATATAATACAAATAATTAAAAATATGGTGGTGCACAAATTATTTCTCATATCTCAATGCTCACAAAACTGTGCTAGCTGTCCCAAATAATTTACATTTCCACTTAAAGAGACAGGATTGAACAATATTATCAGTCAATCAAAGAGGGACACCGGCTACACGTAGTCTACCAGAAGCTTTATTACTAAGTACCTCCAAACAAAAAACAAACAAATCAGAACGTCTACCCTCCACCCGTTTCCTTAGTTGCAGTTAACAAACCCAATAAAATACACTTGCATACGAACAGACCTGGCAAACTCACAAGATCTATGTCATATTCATATCACTCTCACGTTCAACATATACAAAGTATCAACTGTTGTAGATTACTAATCACGTAGAACTGAGATACAATTATTCCAGTCCAGCAATCTTAGAATGGGGCCCCAAAGTTGCAGCTGTTGAAAGCGTTTAATAAATGTCCATATCCCAGGCTCATAAGTGTAAACACACGCTCTGGTTCTGAACTAGACCTTCAATATGTTGATACGATATTGCAGCTTAACAACAGAGTTCATAAATTGGTGGCTCCACACAGTGAATTGGACCCGTGAATGAATTAGACTACGTCTTTTGAGGGAGAACGCACAATGTACACTGACAAGACAGAACCAGGCTGTCAAAACCGCAAGACTTTTAAGCCCAAGCATAAAACAACTTCACAGGTACCTGCATCACAGCTGAATCAGTGTGAGAGTCCTTTTAGCTACGGCTGGCTTCTTCACTTGCTTACCTACAGTGTACGCTTCAGCGTTCTCATTAACTCCGAGTGCCACAGAATCTGTTCTCAGCTGATCACCTTCCGTGCATGCTCAGTCATTATTATTATTGCTACGTAACATTATTATTGCTACGTAACATTATTTGGTGTAGACTATTTCATGTGTTTTCTTTAACGGCAATCTCATCTAATATGAGTTACAGGCACATTTGTATCTATACAAATAAAGAGTATATATATATATATATATATATATACACACAAACATACACACACACACACACACACATTTTCAATATATGAGGGCACTCATAAGTCTTATCTTTTCCAAAATATACTCAAAGTTTATTTAGCATAAACAAAATTCATCCATTAAAAGTCAACGTTTTGGCTTGTTCATTAAGCCTTTGTCAAGGCCATCAACAAAAAGGTATCATACATCAAACACCAATACCAATATTTACATACAAATACCAAAATACTTGTGTAATATTCTATGAATCTCCCAATGTAACACTATATCCTGCTATCTGTATTTATCCTTGTAAAAACATTTGACATATTCTTTGTTCAGAGATTTCCTTAAGTGTATGTATCAGAAATTACTTCACCACAGCACAAACATATTCCTATAAACGATGAAATTATCATTTAACATACCTTACTAGGATTAAATGTATTTAGGCATTCTGTGTTGCCATTCCAGAGCTCTGTGTATGGTGTACATGTAGGACACTCTCAGAAATACCCGCCGCTACCTGATTGGATGTGGCATCATGTCATAGAGGTGGGGTTTACTAGCGCTAGGCATCTACTCATTTAATATACATTTATAGCCACATTGTATGTATCTAATTGTGTTGAATACATTATTACAAGTTGCAACCGATCAACCATGTTGCCTTTTCCAAATTGCAACATTTTATGACTTTTCATGATGATTTACAACGTTTTAACCTACTTGAGTTTTGCAACATTTTACAAATACATGAATAGGTGAGGTTATTGCAATGGAACAACACCACCTAGACATAAAAGTTCATAGGCAATACTCTTCTTCATTTTGCATATTAATTCTCTGATCACCCTATAAACAAACATATCCCTCCAGGTTTTTCATGGATCACTACCTAGTGTCATTTCAACCATTTATGTCCATCTACAGCATAAATCTACTACATTAATATTTTTATTACATGAATTTTTATATTTTATACTCTACTTACATATTTGGCCAGTTTTGAAGATTTACTATATAACATAAAGACACCTAATTCAATAAAATAGGGAATAATCTAAGTGTGTATTTAACCCTTTGGGTGCCATCATTCCCAATCTATATATCCATTGTGCCTCCTGTTTTAACAGTTCTTCCTCCCTGTTGCATCCTTTCCTTAGTGGGGTACTCTGTCAATCAACATGGTTCTTATCATTGCTACTGTATGTCCACTTTCTAAAAAGTGCCTGGCAATTGGCTGGTCACTGTGTCCATTAAGCGCTGCTCTAATAGCACTTTTATGATTTGATATATTCTCCCTAAAGGAGTTACACGTCTTACCAATGTAAAATTTCCCACATGGGCAAGTAATATAGTAAATAACAAAGCCTGACATACATGAAAGTCTATGTCGTATTGTATATTTCTTATATTTGTATGGATGGCTAAATGTAGTGCCTGATAACATTGTGTTACACGTGACACAATTCCCACATTGATAACAGCCAAGTTTACCCCTAGGCAACCATGTTTTCTGTTCACCACATGGTCATTTTTCACCAACATTGTTCTAAGGCTATAACCTCTCTGATATAACATTTGGGGGTTTAATTTCCCCAAAGGGTAATGTAGGTTCATCAGAAAGTAGTGACAAATTTTTGGTCAAAACCTTTTTTATCGAAGTTCTAAAATAATTCAATCTACTTTTGGGACTTCCTTGGTCACAGGCATTCAAGTACCCTTTTAACATGAATGCGAGCTCCTGCGGTGTCTTTGTTCCTAGACTAAGCTCATCAGGGCAGCCACGAGGAGGCTGATGTAATCCGCTACTATTGGAATCACAGCAACCCTTTTTATATAACTCGGTACCTTCTAAACATCAGGAGCTGTCAACACTCCTCTCAGATTACTGAGATAAACAACAACAAGCTTTGCCATCATGGAGAGAATCTCTACAATTCTATACAATCTCTTTGAAGATTTTGAGAAATCCCTGATATGAAAGTGCGACAGTCTATTACAGCCTCTGGGCTACAATACTATGCTTAAGGTGCCAAACGCTCCCTCTAACTTGGAGATCTCCTACCTTTCTTCACTCTCACGCTACCAGGAGGGTGCAGCCGAGCCCCAAGAGCAGGTTGCTGGATCATTCTGCGAGTGCTGGGGAGGTCTTGCGAGGTACGGCCTAGCAGCCCCAACAGAGGCATCGGGCAAGCGTGAGATCACATGCAAGGATAGCTCAGATAAGAGAATCCACGAGATACTCCCAGTATTTGGACCGATAAAGTACAGCAATATGTGGTCCGGAATGTCTCAGGGACAAATTCTGTTAAAGAGAACCTGATGGACCGCAACTAATTGAAATTAATGATGAGGGACATCAATTCACTTTGAATCGAACTACTCCCTAATCCATCTGGAAAGCGAAAGATCACAAAACTAGCTGACATATGTAGATTTGGCATTGGATCGTTGCCAAAGCTGGAAGTGAGACACTTGGAAGTATCCTAACATGCCATATATATTATTGCTGTAGATGCAAATATATGCCCCTTGATGTTATCTAAAGGATTTTCAATATGTTCATTTAAATATTTTGACCGATATGCTGGCTTTGTTATATTGTTTAAATATGCACTTTGTTGCCTTTCATTTTTGTTATACCAATCTATGGTGACATCTTTGATTTATCCCATAGTAATAACAGATCTGTGGGAAAGAATTTTTAGTTTGTTAGTTCCAAATTGCATAGTTTACCTAAGATGTTATGTTTACTTGTACTTTGGATCAGAAAGATAGTTTAGCAATGGAGCACACACAGAGGGGATACCTCCACTTCTAACCCTTAAAGATAGAATCTGAAATCTGACATGGGATATACAGTTAAGTTTGGAGGAAGAAAGTAAATGGCTATGTCCTTTGTGACCCAACCTATGGTATATGTTGTTCCTGCTATCCTCCAAGGATCAAATTTAGGAATTATCTGTCTATAGCTGATCATAGACGTCTTAATATGATAGTCATGTAGTATACAAAGTTTTGGAGTCTTAAGCCTTTTGCCACGGGGTATAGGGCCCATACTCAAGTGGCAGACTTATTCTATAAAATATCCATGAGATAAAACCTTCATACTTAAGACTACTAATATATGACCACTAATAGACTATTTCCTATCTAAACTAGTATATCTATACCCGTATTATCTATTTCATTTTTGCACTTTTTCTCAGTTGCTAGTTCGCCACATAATCTCATTGGAAATGACCCATCCAAGAAAGCCACCTACCTGCTTAGGACTAAAAAAAATAATAATAAATAAAAAAAATAAAAAATATCTTGGGCAGTGATTCATGCCGAGGAACCCAATATATAATTATAGGTATTAGATAATATTATATTTAACCTGCTGAGTGATATTTACATTTGTCTAGCTGCTTAATAAGTTATATAGTCCAAGATTAGTGTCTAGTCCTAAGCCCAATAGGTTCTTCTAGATCAGTTATGCAGGTTAATTGGTGGATATTTAACACTAAAGGTAAATCGTATTCTGGAGCCTCTTATCAAACTGGGACTATTAAGTACTTTTTATGTATTTATTACAACAACTCTATACATGGGATTGATAAATTTTCATACATATCCGTTACAGATGTGATACAGTAGTGTTTATTCTACCTACCTATATTAGAAGATTCCACAGCATATGATATACCTCCCTTTAAAATATTGAACTATTTTTCATCAATAGCGAACCTTCTACACTATTACTAGTCCCCCCCCCCCCCACAGTTTATTATGTAAATCAAGGAAAATATATCCCATTTATGTCCTATATCCCCATTTTTTAAATATATTTGTTTAAACATATAGATAACCGATAAACCCTTACCAAAAAAAAACATTCATCATTGGAGACCCAAGAGTGGTCTCCTCATGTTGAAGATTACCTGCCCTAGCTTCTTTACATTCTTTTACATTAATGGGAGGTCCAAGAGTGGCTTCATGACTCATTTAGCTGGTATACAGTTAGTCAGGCAAACTATCACCTAGATTATGAGTTTTGCGTTAACAGGGGTGTGGTGCTAAAGCTCAGTTTATGCTCACTGCTCACCTACAAACAACACTGGTATTACAGGTTTTTTTAAACCCGACGTTAACCGCAAAAAAGTGAGCGGAGAGCAAAATTTAGCTCCACATCTCACCTCAATACCAGCATTGCTTACGGTAGCAGTGAGCTGGCAAAACGTACTCGTGCACGATTTCCCCTTAGGAATCAATGGGGCAGATTCGGCTGAAAAAAAACCTAACACCTGCAAAAAAGCAGCGTTCAGCTTCTAACGCAGCCCATTTATTCCTATGGGGAAATACTTTTTATGTCTACACCTAACACCCTAACATGAACCCGAGTCTAGACACCCCTAATATTACACTTATTAACCCTTAATCTGCTGCCCCCGACATCGCCGCCACCTGCATTATATTATTATCCCCTAATCTGCCGCTCCGGACAACGCCGCCACCTACATTATACAAATGAACCCCTAATCTGATGCCCCCAACATCGCAGCCACCTACATTATATTTATTAATCCCTAATCTGCCTTCCCCAATGTCGCCGCAATCTAACTACACTTATTAACCCCTAATATGCCGCCCCCAACGTCGCTGCCACTATATTAAATGTTTTAACCCCTAAACCTAAGTCTAACCCTAACCCCCCTAACTTAAATATAATTTAAAATAATCTAATAATTATTCCTATTTAAAACTAAATACTTACCTATAAAATAAACCCTAGGCTAGCTACAATATAACTAATAATTACATTGTAGCTATCTTAGGGTTTATTTTTATTTTACAGGCAAGTTTGTATTTATTTTAACTAGGTACAATAGTTATTAAATAGTTATTAACTATTTAATAACTACCTAGCTAAAATAAATACAAATATACCTGTAAAATAAAACCTAACCTAAGTTACAATTACACCTAACACTACGCTATAATTAAATTAATTCCCTAAACTAACTACAATTAATTACAATTAAATTCAATTATCTAAATTACGAAAAAAAACACTAAATTACAGAAAATAATAAAATAATTACAATTTTTGTAAACTAATTACACCTAATCTAATCCCCCTAATAAAATAAAAAAGCCCCCCAAAATAATAAAAATCCCTACCCTATACTAAATTACAAATAACCCTTAAAAGGGTTTTTTGCAGGGCATTGCCCCAAAGTAATCAGCTCTTTTACCTGTAAAAAAAAATACAATACCCCCCAACATTAAAACCAACCAACCACACACCCAACCCTACTCTAAAACCCACCCAATCCCCCCTTCATCCAGGTGGTATCTTCTATCTTCATCCATCTGGAGCGGAGCGGGTCCATCTTCAAGACATCCGACGCAGAGCATCCTCTTCTTTCCGACGACTAACACTAAATGACGGTACCTTTAAGTGACGTCATCCAAGATGGCGTCTCTTCAATTCCGATTGGCTAATAGAATTCTATCAGCCAATCGGAATTAAGGTAGAAAAAATCCTATTGGCTGATCCAATAGGATTTTATCAGCCAATCGGAATTGAAGGGACGCCATCTTGGATGACGTCACTTAAAGGTACCGTCATTTAGTGTTAGTCATCGGAAAGAAGAGGATGCTCCGCGTCGGATGTCTTGAAGATGGACCCGCTCCACTCCGGATGGATGAAGATAGAAGATGCCGCCTGGATGAAAACTTCTGGCCGTCTGGAGGACCTTTTCTGCCCGGATCGGATGAAGACTTCTGGCCATCTGGAGGACCACTTCTGCCTGGTTGGGTGAAGACGTCTCAAGGTAGGGTGATCTTCAAGGGGTTAGTGTTAGGTTTTATTAAGGGGGGATTGGGTGGGTGTTAGAGTAGGGTTGGGTGTGTGGGTGGTGGTTTTTATTGTTGGGGGGGTATTGTATTTTTTTTTACAGGTAAAAGAGCTGATTACTGTGGGGCAATGCCCCGCAAAAAGCCCTTTTAAGGGTTATTTGTAATTTAGTATAGGGTAGGGATTTTTATTATTTTGGGGGGCTTTTTTATTTTATTAGGGGGATTAGATTAGGTGTAATTAGTTTAAAAAAATTGTAATTATTTTATTTTTTTCTGTAATTTAGTGTTTTTTTCTCTCGTAATTTAGATAATTGAATTTAATTGTAATTAATTGTAGTTAGTTTAGGGAATTAATTGAATTATAGTGTAGTGTTAGGTGTAATTGTAACTTAGGTTAGGTTTTATTTTACAGGTATATTTGTATTTATTTTAGCTAGGTAGTTATTAAATAGTTAATAACTATTTAATAACTATTGTACCTAGTTAAAATAAATACAAACTTGCCTGTAAAATAAAAATAAACCCTAAGCTAGATACAATGTAATTATTAGTTATATTGTAGCTAGCCTAGGGTTTATTTTATAGGTATTTAGTTTTAAATAGGAATAATTTAGTTAATTCTAGTAATTTTATTTAGATTATTTTAAATTATATTTAAGTTAGGGGGGGTTAGGGTTAGACTTAGGTTTAGGGGTTAATACATTTAATATAGTGGCGGCGACGTTGGGGCGGCAGATTAGGGGTTAATAAATGTCAGTAGGTGTCGGCGATGTTAGGGAGGGCAGATTAGGGGTTAATAAAATTTCTCAGAGACGGGCGGCCCGCCGCCTTTGATAAAGCCCTATACGGGCGAAACGCGTTAGGTGTAGAGATAGAGCATTGTTAAGCTCTTGTTTTAAAAATTAGGAAGAAGTAGTCGGTTACGATTATTGGGGTCCACCGGTACCAATAGGTTGTCGGCGTGGTACACTACTTAGGAAACTTTTGAAAGGGATACTCATTAACTAATACCATCTATACCAGTAACCTAAAGTCATAACTTTTTATAGCTTACTAGTAACATATTGACGATTAACGGTTACAAGATGGCTAAAGTTGATATGGGGTATCTATATGGGTAACTGGGCTAATTTAGACTACAAACATAGCCAATAACAGCATAGATAACTGCTAATTCAGACTAAGAACTATGAGATAGATTCACAATAACAGACCAACATAACAAACTACACGCTGGTAGCGTGATACTATTTTGTGTACAATAAAATTATAGTTACAACAAGACCTATTATATTACATAAGTGTACTAAAGCGCAAATAGTAACAGAGTATTGAGTTACATATAGCGAGCTCCCTGCAGGCACACGATTGCTGCCTAAATAAATTAAAATTAACCACATTACGGTTCGTTTGGGGAACAGAATTGTACATCTGAAATGTTAACTGTGAATACATTAAAGTAACACTATCTATACTCAGAGAATTCGAACTCAGTAAAGTATAACTCACTATAACAATCACTTCAGGCGCTGCATAACATTATAAGCAGTACCGTTAAAACTTTAATGAAGTTCAGAAATCACAACTGACGCATAAAATACAGACCTATATATTTCACACTGTGCAGTGGTACTATTACACCACAATATTCTGATTTAATCATACCAATAACCAATAACACTATTCAACAGTGTATTGGGATTTGCACAAGAATAGTAACTAAATCTCTGCTTCACAAAAATAAAGTGACCTTTTATGTTTAATGTTATGAAATGTTAACTGTGAATGCATTAAAGTGATAGTATCTATGCTAAGGGAATTCGAACTCAGTAAAGTATAACTCACTATAACAATCACTTCAGGTGCTGCACAACATTGTAAGCAGCACTGTTAAAACTTTAATGAAGTTCAGAAATCACAACGTATACACAAAACAAGACCTGTATAGTCTACACTGTGTAGTGGTACTATTACACCACAATATTCTGATTTAATCATACCAATAACCAATAACACTATTTAACAGTGTATTGGGATTTGCACAGGAATAGTAACTAAATCCCTGCCTTACAAAAATAAAGTTACCTTGTATGCTGAATATCACATCACTAGTTAACGTGAAAATACAGAATAGCTAGGGCTTCTCTAATATACACTTAGCTATTACGAAATAGAATTGAGTAAGATATATGTAAATTTGAAAGAATAATAGCTTGATTACACTATATCCTAGCTCATTCTCAATACAAAATCACTTTAAACCAGAGGGTCAAACGCAACTATATATGAGACAGTGGGATACTATACTACATACAAACCAATTTACTTGACATTAACCCTATGATAAGTAAACATAAAAGAGAGTGCAAGGAAAAATAACAGTAGTAACAATTCAGCCCCTGTTAAGTGACTTATATTGATACAATAATAAACAACTGAAGAATAATACCAGCAACTATCTTATCTCAGATATTCTAGAGAATTCTAGTAGCCCTGTACTCTAATACATTTATCGTTTCCTACACTAGACAACCAGCATTTTATGTGTAGATTATCCTATATGTAAGAGATCATTTCAAATAAATTAAAGTCTCAGAGGATGGATAACAACAATATTTATACATAAACATATTGTATCAGTATTTAACTGATTTCTTTTTGTATAAGACATCCGTGCTACCAAGCTGAGCTTAAGTAAACTCTCTACTGGGTATCGTTATAATAACCTACACTACATCTACTCAGTCTTATAGAATTGAACCGGTGTACCGCAGAGATTTCTGTATAGATTATACTGTAATATAATTATCTGGGCTATCATACCCCAAAGGCCTATTTACATAGATTATTGCATACAACACAATCTATACAAGACTACTTTATCCTAGGTTTTTAATCGTTTATGTTTCCCCCTTCTTTTTCCCCCTTCTCCAATTATTTTAACTAAACTAATAAAAGTTAAGTTTTAGACTCTGGAAGTAAACGCCGCACATGAGGTTAAGACAGTGAGTGCTAAAACCGCATTCTTTTGTGGAAGTGACTCTATCACCTCCACTTTTTGTTTGTATGCTATTGTTGTGCGGTAGCACCCCTCCCTCTAACAGCACAGATTAATTTCATATTAACGTAAAATTATTGACCACTATAGAAATACTGGGGAGTGTGTCTGAGTGTAGTGCCATTGCTCAAACTCGTTTCCAAAAATTTAACTAATGTTTGCGAGACGGGAGTGCGGCAGTATAGGGGTTAATATATTTATTGAAGTGGCGGCGATGTCCGGTCGGCAGATTAGGGGTTAATTTTTTTTTTTAGTGTTTGCAATGTGGGGGGGGGAGCTCGGTTTAGGGGTTAATAGGTAGTTTATGGGTGTTAGTGTACTTTTTAGCACTTTAGTTAAGAGTTTTATGTTACGGCGTTAGCCCATAAAACTCTTAACTACTGACTTTTAAATGCGGTACGAGTTTTGACAGGAGAGGGTGTACCGTTCACTTTTTCCAAGACTCGTAATACTGGCATTAGGAAAATCCCATTGAAAAGATAGGATACGCAATTGACGTAAGGGGATTTGCGGTATGCTCGAATCGTGGAAAAAAAGTGAGCGGTACACCTGTACCTGCCAGACTCGTAATACCAGCGGGTGTTAAAAAGCAGCGTTGGGACCTCTCAACGCTGCTTTTTAAGGCTAACGCAAAACTCGTAATCTAGCAGTATGTGTATACTTATTTTCTACTTGTCATATGGACACTTGATGTATCTCCTTATTGACTTATATCTGCTGTACTTTGATATTATGTTGATGTATATTGTCTATTATTTACTGATACTCTATTCTTTGTATGCCTTAAATTGAACCTTAATAAAAATGATTTAAAAAACAACAACAATTTTTTATCGTATGACTTGCTGGTATGTAGGTGGTTATAAAATTTAGGGCAGGAGTAGTTTGTTTCTGTTGTTTATTTTTACAAGTTAATTATTCTTGGTCCAAGTGTGAAATCTCAGACCATGCTTTGTCAATTTCTTTAGCTGTATATCCCTGTGCTAGCAATGTATTTTAATAATGACATATTGTTTTCGTTTATTTTCTTCTTCAGTTTTATTATGTAGATCTCTTAAAAGTTGGGATTTTAAAATGCCTATCTTAAGTTGTGGAGGATGGTACTGTAGCTATGATATTGAAGCAATGTGTTCCTATCTGTATGTTTGGTGTATAGTTTTGTATTTAACCAGCACTGTTTTTCCTCATATTTTTTATATATACATAGATCCATATGTATATTTGCGCTCCACTTGTAATACTTGTATTAGAAGTTGAGCGGAATGCAAACGCGAACTTGGGTTCCCATTGCATGGAAGCTTTGCACTCACAAGAGTGCACTTCCAAAGGCTTCAATGGGAGCCTCATGCTCATGCCAATAGTCACAGCAGAGAACCTAGTGAGCGAAGGCGGTAAGTCGTGCAGCGATGGGCAGCAAAGTTTAAATATATATGAATATATACATATATGCGTGTTTATATGTGTATATACACATACTAACACATAAATATATATATATATATAAGCATATACATATATATTTAGAGTAATAACACAGTCCCCATAGACCGCAATGTAAAGGCATTTTTAGTGCCGTTTTTTTTTTTCTAACACCCCACATCCACACACTTTAACTTCTTAAAATGTATTTATGCAGTTATTATTTAAAAAAATCAAGATGCTACATCTTTTTATTTTTATAAAATAACTTTAAATTTTATTTGGGGGCAAATTTGGAGGCATTTATTAATGGCTGGTTGTTAAAAGTGCGTCCGTGAGCGGGCAAATTTGCCCGTTTATAGGCACACATTTAATTAGCTCTCCACTTGTATTCTAGCCCTTAGAGTGATGGGGTTGAGAGATGGTTTTTATAATAAGGGTGTAACTATTGGATGCTTCAATAGATCAGGAAATAGCCCAATGATGGAGAGACCTAAACAAGATAAAGTTAAAGGGACACAAAACCCCAAACTTCTCTTTTATAATAGAGCATACAATTTTAAACAACTTTCCAATTTACTTCTATTTTACTATCAGTTTTGCATCATTCCGATGGTATCCTTTATTGAAGAAGCATTAATGCACTGGGAGCTAACTGAACACATCAGTAAGCCAATGACAAGAGGTATATGTATGCAACCACCTATCAGCAGCTATTCCCGGCTCTTGAGCCTACTTAGGTTTTCTTTTCAACAAAGGAAACCAAGAGAACAAACAAAAATAGATAAAAGAAGTAAAATGGAAAGATGTATCACATTTTATGCTATATCTGAATCGTGAAAGAAAAAATGTGGGCTTGATGTTTCTTTAATTGTAAATGATAATTGGTAATATTTTTTTAAAATTTTACTTTGCAGGGGATGAACACATAGTTATATGTAAGCAATAGTGCAATAATAAAATATGTTTACACTTTTATGTCCCCTTAAAGGGACATTCAACACTAAATAAATGCTATATAGATTAACTCTGTCTTTGCTGCAATTGTTTTTCAAAGGTAAAACTCCAGCCACCACTTTCCTTATTTGGAGGAGCCAATCTGGACTTACTACTGTCATTTTGTATACAAAATCTCATATATTTTTTTAGCAGAAATTAATAGATAACAAACTGCAAATAAGGAAGAGATATGTGGCAAGGCTATACTTTTGAAGCCTTCCATATGTTTGGACAGCTTTCAGACCTGGAAAATCCATATTTTTCAAAATTAAATGATAGGAAAAAGGGGTAAAATAAATAAATAAAGTATGTTGCAAAGTAAAGTTTTATTATGCAAAAATAAAGCATATTACAAATGCAAAATGAATACTGTCCCTCAGGGACGTGCACTCATAGGAGGCAGGGGAGGCAGTGCCTACCCTGCCATATGTGGCCAAAGCTTAATTACATTTTAATTAAAATAAAAATAAAAAGTCCCAAAAAAATAATTTTCCCCCATGTAATGCTATGGAGAGGCAGGTACAGGAACGCTTCTTTCCATTGCAGTACATGGGTCAAAGGAAAAGCTGTGCTGCAGCGCCACCTGTCTTCTTTCAATATATTAGCAGCAACAATTGGGACTAATAGGAGGCACCCCTCTTGATGCCTCCTAGCAAGTGAAGATAGATAAATCAGGAGGAGGATGCAGTGAGCAGGGTCATATGACACAACTGGAAGCTGAGGTAACCTAAGAACAGATGACACCAAGCAGAAGAGTAAAGTAGTATTCTACATCTCTTGTGATTCACAAATTGTGTTCAGATACAACTCATTAACAGGGGGGGGACAGTAAGTGAGCATAACCCAATACTGACAGGAAGTCAAAGGGTCAATTCAAATTTAAATCCATCATTTAAAACCCAGAGTTTGAAGTTAAGTGTGCAGTGTCCACATTATTTAAATTAAAGTTTTTGACATTAAATATTGCTAAGCCTCCCTTTTTCATGGTTATTTGATTTAATTAGGTGCAAACTCCATATATGTTATGTCTGTTCAGTCAGAGGATGCAGTATCTATTTTTATTTTTCTCTATGTCTCCATTTACTTAAAGACTGCTGTTAACTTGTAATTCACAAATCAATTGAAAGCTGTTGCATTGTGTTTTTAATATGTGCTGCTTTTATACAAGTTTATATTAATAAAATGAGATGAGTCATTTAAAAATATATGTAATTATTGCAGCTGTTATGTTTTTAGAAATAATGCCACTGTAAAGTAACTGGTTAAACACATAGTCAAAGGGAGACATTTAAAATTAAACTTTCATGATTGAGGTAGAGCATGCTATTTTAAAAGACTTTTCTAGTTATTTATATTTTGAGAATTAGCATCAACTGTTACTGGCCGCATGTCATCAAATCAAATTAGTTTTTGAAAGGAACATGAAAGTCATAATTACATTTCCATCATTCAGAAATTGCACACACACAAAAAAAAAACCTTTCTATTTTACTTTTATTATTATGTACTTCATTCTTTTGGTATCCTTTGGTGTCCTTTGTTGAAGAGCATACCTAAGTGGGATGTGTACGTGCATTTCTTGAACACCATATTGCAGCAGCTGTGTTGGCAGTATTGATAACTTGTCCTTTGTGTAAAACTTGTATGGTAAATTATTTCTATTTTTACAATACAGTAGTGAGTAGAGAAGAGATTATGTATCATTCTATTTTCTTAGTAACTGGCACTGTGCCACAGAATTGTGTGAGTGTGTATGTGAGCAGAGTGTGTGTGGGTGTCAGTGAGCAGAGTATGTGTGCTTTATTCTCCAGGTAATCAATACATTTCCGATGAGCTGGTGCTTTAGTGCAGTGTTTCTCAACAATGGTCCTCAAGTACCCCCAACAGGCCAGGTTTTCATTATAGCCGAATCAGTGCACAGGTGAAGTAATCAGCTGATCAGTAACTCAGTGGTTACTAACTTGCTCTCACCCATCACCTGATTATGTCACCTGTCCACTGGTTCAGCTATCATTTAAAAATGCCCTGTTGGGGGTACTTGCGGCCCTCTGTACATGTGTTTCTCCGGCGTATCATATCTAGTGCCTCACCAGTCTCTGACCTCACTGCACGTCACTGCTGTCCCTTTAATTACTGGAGCTGCACAAGCACAGAAGTATTCAAGAACATTCACTTTTTATATAATATTAATTTGGTTTCCTGATTATGAAAATTAAAATACCTTTGAACTTTGTTGGTCTTTGGAATGAAAATCTCAAACAGCTTATTAGCAAACCATTGTTTTGATATATATGTTTGTTTTTAAGCTTATATATATGTGTGTGTGTGCGTGCATATACATTATATATATATATATATATATATATACACACCTATATATATATATATATATATATATATATATATATTGTTTTTTTTCCTTGTATTTTACATAGCAATCTAACCTCGCACAGATATTCACTATAAGATGAATAAAACCCACAATGAATAAAGATAATATTAAAGAATAAAGATCAGATTTGATTTAGAAAATAATCCTTAATTAATACTCTCTTTTTTTACAATTCCAGCATACATTTACTTACACATTTGCACTATGCAGTTTACATACTAGAAGGCAATTAGGATTTGATTGATTGCATTTTAGTTTGATATAATTATATGCCCCAGGTGGACAGTGAGTGCATTTGGTAATATAGTATATAGGACTACTTAATGCTGTTGTTTCCTTTGCTATAACAATGGAAATGTGGGGAAATCTAGTTTGGTTGCATTTGATTTTATTGGTTTGTGGTTCTTTTTTTGTAAATTCACAAGACCCTAGACCTGCTTGGAATTGGAGACATGGGGAATCCTGGTGGGATAGTTACCCCCAACGTATGTTTGGATTTGGTCAGGGATTTCAAGACAGCTATACCCCTCCTGCAGAACGCAGACAGCTATCCCAGCAGAAAACTATTGCAGTTCAATGTGAAGCTGATAAACTGGTTGTCACTGTCCAACGTGATTTGTATGGCAATGGAGTGCCAGCAAAACCTTCAGATATGGTATTAGGTTCCCAGCTATGTAAACCTACTTCACAATCTACTAACACAATCCTAGTTTTTCAGTATGGGTTACAGCAGTGTGGAATCCGCTTACAGGTAAGTACAACATTTTAACTGAATTTCAGATTTGTGCAAATATTTCTTTTTAAATTCTTATCAAATATGACCAGCTAACATTCCTATTAGTAGTTTTTTAGCAAAAAAACTTCTTACTTTAAAGCACTGCTTGGCAACAAAGGTTTTAGCTAGACCCTACTTATAAATCTAACACTACAAAATCTATTTGTAATATTTCCCTGGACTGCATTTGTAGAGATTCATGCTTTATGGAGTTATTCAGTTTTTAATTGTAAAGGCATCTTGCTTTTGTTGGCTTATTTATTGTATAAAAAGATAAACATTTTTCATGATTCAGATAGCACATGCAACTTTAAACCTATTTTACTTCTGTTATCAAGTTTGCTTTTTGTTTTGTTTCTTTTGTTGAAGGCGCAACAATGCACTATTACTGGCTGCTAGCCAAAAACACAGGTGATCCTGACAAGAGGCATGTGATGCAGTGCATTGCTGTGCCTGAGCTTGGATCCCTTTATTACCCATTCCCCAATTTTGCATAACCAACACAGTTATAATAATATACTTTTTACCTCTGTGATTACCTTGCATCTATGCCTCTGCAAACTGCACCCTTATTTCAGTTATTTTGACAGACTTGCATTTTTAGCCAATCAGTGATGACTCCTAGGAGCTTCACGTGCCCGAGCTCAATGTTATCTATATGAAACACATGAACTAACGCCCTCTAGTGGTGAAAAACTGTCAATGCTTTCCCATTAGAGGCAGTCTTCAAGGTCTAAGAAATTAGCACATGAATCTCCTAGAGTTAGCTTTCAACTAAGAATACCAAGAGAACAAAGCAAAATTGGTAATAAAAGTAAATTGGAAAGTTGTTTAAAATGACATGCCCTATTTAAATCATGAATTTTTTTTTTATTTTTTTTATTTTTTTTTTACTGTCCCTTTAATATATTGATACTTTAACCCATGCTCTCTAACATCTTTATGGAAGAGCTTTGAAAAGCTTTACAATGTTTAACAAAGGATACAGAGAACCAAGACAATTAAATAACCACAAAAGTAAACTTAAAAAGTTGACTGAATCATAAGGTGGGATTTTCTTTATTTTTTTTATTTGAATTAAACAAACAAGAGCGGTTGATATATATATATATATATATATATATATATATATATATATATATATATATAATATAAAAATTTGTCGGTTAACCATTTCATAATTATATTTTAGTAAGAGTGGTATAGAAGATATGTGGAGATTTAAAGTTAGAGAAAAATCTGTTTAAAGAGACATGTGACACACTTTCATGATTCTGTTATCTAACTTTACTTTTTTTTTTTTTGTTTTTTCCTCTCTTGATACTGTGAAGTGCAATCTGTAGATAAACTAATGTTAATTATGATAATGCCACATACAACCTCTTCCTTTTTCTCCACTAGAAATCTGGGTAAATAGTGGATTTTATCTAAAAACCGATAACCTATAACTATTCTCAAAAAAAAAAAAAAAATCCCCCTAATTTACAAATTTCATAGATCTTGCATTCTAATTTCCTTTTCATAGATGACACCAGAATGGATGATCTATGCTACACAATTAATATATAATCCAACTCCTACCTCAAACTCTCTCATCATTAGAACAAATTCTGCTGTGATCCCAATCAACTGTTATTATCCCAGGTATTTGCATTTTTCTTTGTGTTTTGTGGGGATTTTTTTTATGTTTTGGAACAAATGTACTAATTGATTTATAGTAGAGTGTAATTAGCAGCTATAAAGGGACAGTCTACACCAGAATTTTTATTGTTTTAAAAGATAGATAATCCCTTTATTACCCATTTCCCAGTTTTGCATAACCAACAGTTATAATAATATACTTCTAACCTCTGTGATTATCTTGTATCTAAGCCTCTGCAAACTGCCCCTTTTTTCAGTGCTTTTGACAGGCTTGCAGTCTAGCCAATCAGTGCCTGCTTAGATAACTTCTCGTGCACGAGCAAAGTGTTATCTATAAGAAATACGTGAACTAACACCCTCTAGTGGTGAAAAACTGTTAAAATGCAATCTAAAAGAGGTGGGCTTCAAGGTCTAAGAAATTAGCATATGAACCTCCTAGGTTAAGCTTTCAACTAAGAATACCAAGAGAACAAAGCAAAATTGGTGATAAAAGTAAATTGGAAAATTGTTTAAAATTACATGCTCTATCTGAATCATGAAAGTTTTTTTTTTTTTATTTTGTCCTAGACTGTCCCTTTAACCCCAGAGAAGCAGTTTAGCTAAGCTAGAATCTGTTTGACATACTTTTGTCAAGAAAATGATATAAGACTGATATCAGTCCCTTGAGAAGCAGGTTGAAATATGTAAATTCAACTAAATAACTTTTTTGGTTTGACTGTTCTACGGTGTTACTAAGACAACTCAACTTCGGTGGTAGTTGCTTTTTTGTTTTATTCTTTTGGTATCATACCAACTTTGATCTGTACTACCATGTGCTGGTGAGAGAGAGATTTTTGTGGTGCACTGAATAGTTTATTCTGTTTGGTGTGTGTATACTATTTTATTATTTCTGACCTTGATGCATAGTGTGCTTTTTAACAAGCTTTTGGTTTTGTTTCCACTCAGGGCTAGATTATAAGTGGATCGTGAAAAATGTTAGTTTGTGCAAAAGCATCATTTTATTTTAATAAAGTATTTTTATTGTTTTGATTTTAGGGTGCACTAACAACTTGGTTTTGGATAACGCTGGTGCGTTAAATCCTCACATAATGGACTTCTATGGGGTGTACTGGAAACTCAAGCGCTAAGCCAATGTTACATTAAACCTGTGCTAAAGTAGCAGTTTTTCCGTTGGGTATAAACTATGGTGTTGTGTTGAAATGTGACTATTTCAGTGCTATTTGCTTTGCACCTGTTTATCTCGCCACTTGTAAAATGATTACTAATAATGCTCTGTTCACTCTCCATAAAAAGTATAGGGCAAGCTAAAAAAGTTAGCGGTTTTAGAATTCTCTTGTTAATTTTTACTATCCTCTAGTAATTGTGCATTTTCTTAGTATGGGTCTGAGCAAAAGAGAACACACTGTTGCTCCACTTGTCATCTAGTCTTTGTCGGGTAAATAAGTTTTTTTTTTTTTTTTTTTTTAAAAGCAAAATGTCTAATAGGTGTTACGAGAAACTGATTATGCATTCTTAATTTTAAGCAACTAATTCTTTTTTTTTTTTTTTTTTTTTTTTTTTTTTTTTTTCTCCTTTCCTCCATTTGAAGACAAGGTAATGTATCCAGTAATGCCATCAAACCAACATGGGCTCCTTTCAGCACTACCGTATCTTTCGAAGACAAGCTTGTCTTCTCATTGCAACTGATGAATGGTAGGTGGTTCAATCACTGGAATCTTAATTTAAACCGAGAAACCTTAATACATTGATACTTTATGGAAGAGCTTTGTAAAACTTTACAATAAAGAAATGTTTACTTGATTGAAATAAACTGTTAAATGGACACCCTGGAATGTGACTCAAAGTTCAGACAGATTATAAAAACCACCTGGTTGACCTGGTCCAAAAGTAGCTTACTTGATAAGTTATCCATTTTGTAGCGTTTGTTTGAACTAAGATGTACAGTAAGTTCAAATACCATGACATCGCATGTGAAAAGGCAAATAACATTACTGTGTTTTTTTTTTTTCATAAATAAATAAAAATATACTACAAGGCTTGGTTAAATAAACTTTTAAAGGCTTTTCATTTGGTCTTCCAATAGATTATCTAAGGTTTTAAGAACAGATTTACACCTTGTATTTTTCAGTTGTTTTTTTTTTAGTGGGCAAACTCTATCGACTGACCTTCTAGACAAGACTTGCCACTATAATTTTTATGTTTGCAACTGCTGCAATTAGGCATAAATATGTACCAAGGTTAAAATTAGGATTGATATAGATATATACTTTAAAGGGACATTATATCCTAAATATATTTCATGCACATCCCTCTAATTGTGGGTGCCCCATAATATTAAAGGGATTCTATACCCAATTGTTTTCTTTCATGATTCAGAGCATGCCATTTTAAGCAATTTTTTTTTACTCCTATCTTTTTTTTTTTTTTTTTTGTTATCTTGCAATCTTTATTTGAAAAAGAAGTAAGGTTAGGAGCCAGCCCATTTTTGGTTCAGTACCTAGGTACATTTTGCCACCAATCAGCAAGTGCTACCCATGTGCTGAACCAAAAATGTACCGGCTCTTAAGTTTGCATTGCTGCGTTTTTCAAATAGAAGTAAATTAGATTTGCTTAGAATTTCTTTCTCTATCTGAATCACGAAAGAGAAATTTTTATTTAGTATCCCTTCAAGGGTCTTTATAAAAATAAGTTCTTGTGGAGATTTGCTGGTCTCTCATGACACCCAGTATTTCTGAGCTATATGAGCTTATGTAAGATTGACCAGCAAAAAAAAACAAAAATGAACCTTGTTTCATAAGTCCTAACCCAGCAATTTCTAGCACAACAGCTTAAAATTTTATATAAAAGAAAAGTTTGGATTCCTTTAAAAAAAAATAATAATAAAAAAAAAAAAAAAAAAAAAAAAAATTAATATACCCAAAAAATGTATAATTCATTGATGTAGAATAGAACCGATCATTTCTCCTTGCAGATGACTGGAGCTCCATAAGAACTTCTTCAGTCTTTCACCTGGGGGAAGTTTTCCATATAGAAGCCTCTATTAGCAGTGTCAATCATATGCCTATGACAGTCTATGTGGATAGCTGCGTGGCTACCCTAACTACAGATATTTACTCCAGTCCACGCTATGAGATCATTGCTGCAAATGGGTAAGACGTTGGCATGGCAGTTCTAACTAAACAGTTAAGTGGTTTTACAATAAATCTCTTGTATATGTAGGTGTCTATTGGATGGGAAACAAGAAGATTCTTCTTCTGCATTTAGAGCACCAAGAATGCAACCAGACAAACTTCAATTTACAGTTGATGCCTTCAGATTCACAGGGAAAGATATCTCAATGGTGTGCGTGTGGAAAAGGGAGGAGGGAGGCTTTACACATTTCTTTAAAGAGAAAGCTATTTTACTATTTCTGTATTTGTTACTGTATTTGTTGCTTTTTGTTTTATCATTCCCTTGCTCATTAGATCTATATCACCTGCAATCTGAAAGCTGCTGCACTTACTCAGGCCCCAGATACTATGCACAAGGCTTGTTCCTTCAACAAAGCTACAAACATGTGAGTATTAACCAATTTATTTATGGTTTAAGGGAATGTCCGTTATTTCTAAAAGCTAAATGAATATATACAGTAATGGAGTTGGTTTGTGTGGCACAAACCTCTTAAGATAAATGCCTTTTGATTTTATATATACAGCTCTGATAATTTTGCAGTGTTGTCTATATTTTGTATGTTTCTCTGGTTTTACTGTTTTTTTGTTTTTTTTGTTTGGGGTTTTTTTTTTTTTTTTTTTTTTTTAAATTAAATATACAGCTGGTCTTCAACTGAAGGACCCAGTAACATTTGCAATTGTTGTGATGCTGGAAATTGTGTGGTGACTCCAGGACAAAGCAGGGGACGGGGGCCCTATTATACAGGCTCTCGAAGAAACTGGAAAAGAGAAGCTGAAACAGGTAATTGGCTGTTCAGTACTACATGTCATCTTAAACCTCTAAAGAGCATTCTTTCTAAACATGGGTTTCTCAACTTATATACGTGAATGTAAAATCTTGTCTGCTATGAAATCATTTCTTTGGTCCATTGCTTCCTTTGTAGCATCTAAAGAACTAGTGGTTTTTTAGTTTCTTTAAATGGATGTCACTGTTAATTTGAGGGGGGAATGTTTTTATGGTGTAAGTGTGCATCTCGTCACTTATACTGATGTCTACAGAATCAAACAATCCCAGCTCTTTCTTTCAGTTTAAAGGGTGTGGGTGGTGTTTGTGCTTGCTGAAAGGCAGGAAGGTATCTGGTTGTTCTTGTTGTTTGTGGGTTTTTTTTTTTTTTTTTTTTTTTTTTTTTTTTTTTTTAGGGGGGGGATGGTTTAGTATGTGCCTGCATCACTAGTTGGTAGCACTATTTCCTGTCATATCGTGCTCCAGTAAAGTTCACTCTACCTATCTTGTTTGTTGAAGAGATATCTAGATAGGTAGTGTGTGAACATTACTGAAGCACTATATGACCGGAAATACAGTAATTTACTTCTATTATCAAATTAGCTTCACTATTGTTCAAGAGATCTAGAGTGAAGCTAATTTTGATAATAGAAGTAAATTACTGGATTCAAGTTATTAAAATCATCTTAAAGAAGTGGTTTACTTCATCTTTTACCTGTAAAAAACAAAAGCCTAATTGATGGCTCTAAATTACCTCATTTGAGGATTTGTGTGGTCAGTTACTTGACATTATTTATTATTCTCCGTAGGTTTAAGCCTTGAGGAAGAAGAAGCAATAGCAACACTAGGTCCCTTAATGGTTATTGGATCTGCTGAAAAAATAGAATTTTCATCAATTCTAGAAAATAACAACAAGCTGGAACTTTGGCTATTGGTGGGAACTGCTGTTTTGTGCCTGTCTGTCGTTTTTGTGTGTGTTGCCACAAACTGGAGACTCTTGACTAAAAAAATTACTTACTCACAACAATAAAAAATAAATAAAAATAACTTGTCTCTTTGTAAATAAAGCAGCTAGTATGACAAACCTACAGAAAATCTTGGTTATATTTAACAAGACAAATATATATTGCAGGTCAGACTTTTGCATCTTGGTCATTGTGAAGCACCCACCTTAAAGGGACAGTCTACACCAGAATTGTTGTCGTTTTAAAAGATAGATAATCCCTTTTTTTTATATATATATATATATATATATATATATATATATATATATATATATATATATATATTCTCTGATTATCTTGTATCTAAGCCTCTGCAAACTGCCCCTTTATTTCAGTTCTTTTGACAGACTTGCAGTTTAGCCATTCGGTGATGGCTCCCAGGTAACTTCACGTGCATGAGCAGTGTTATATATATGAAAAACGTGAACTAACACCCTCTAGTGGTGAAAAACCTGTTAAAATGCATTCTTAAGAGGCGGCCTTCAAGGTATAAGAAATTAGCATATGAACCTCCTAGGTTAAGCTTTTAACTAAGAATACAAGAGAACAAAGAAATTGGTGATAAAAGTAAATTGGAAAATTGTTTAAAATTACATGCCCTATCTGAATTTTTTTTTTTTAACCAGACTGTCCCTTTAACAAATGTTTTGTTATGGATAGATCAATAAGAAAGAAATTCTCTGTAGCAAGATTGCTAGCCTTTGAGGCTGGGAATATATTGCGCTTCCCCCTCCCCCCCCCAAAAAAAAAAATACCGTAAATACATCTGGTCTAAGTGCCTGATCCAGTAACATTCACCATTGCTCTTAGGCATCTTCCCATGGTATCTCTCTTGTCTCAGGGTCAGAAGGATATATTTTGGATGCACCACCTCAAACGTGTCCTTAGGAATTAACACAAGGCCAGGACTTCAAAGTATCAAAAAACCTGAGCACGGGGTTGCAAAGGCTTGGAGACCACTTTATTACTGAATATCCTCACATCATAGCCTGGGATGGAATCACTGCACTAGAAATTTAAATATTCCTTGTATGAGCATTATGTCTAGGAGTAGTTTTGTAACTATATGTGGTAAGATGAAGCTGAATGAAAAACTCACTTCTGTCTTTCTTGTAGACGTGTAATCATTGGGACTGTTTTGGTTAACATTTACGTTGCATGCACTTATGTGCCTAGTGCCTTTTTGCTATGATAGGTGTTTTTTTTTTTTTTTTTTTTTTTTTTTTTTTTAATAGTACAAGGTTTTGCAAGGTACAGTTCTCATGGGAAAACCCTTAATATTGCATTGAGGCTTCAGGAGTACCATACCTGTAATATAAAAAAAGCATAAACAAAACCAATACAAAAAGGGAAACTAATAGCAATACACATAAATAATTCTTGCTCACTATGGAGATCAAAAAGACTCTGGTCATTTTTCTACAGGTGCCATAATAAGGTTATGAAATTGGGTGGAGGAGGTAAAAATCACAGCTGCAGCCTTGAGTAGAACATATGATCTTTAATAACATCACTATTATAGAGATTAGCACACCGTAAGTAATGAGAAGAGAGGGGGAAGGAGTATTACCATGGCCCTGGGGAGAGGAACAGCCCTGTTTTATGGCTTGGGTAAGGCTTCACTGTATTTTGCATCTAAGTCAGAGTAGTGGGAGAGAAGTTTGGTACATTGATTTCAGGGTTGATTTGTCCCAAATGAACATAGCCTCCGAAAAACTCTAATTTGTTAGGCTTGAGGTGGCCATATTCCTTCATTGAGAAAAGCTCACTTGTTTCATTTATCCGAGAACTTATAAGGAGCACCATATATGGTTATTCAAATGTGTTAAATCTATCAAATAATTAATATAGCACAGAATAAATTATACATATGATTTTTAGCACAATAAAAAGCTAAAAGACTATACTTAGTCTAAAAAAAGTCACTTTTTCTTCTAAATGATGAAAGTGCTGTTACTTCTAAGCCCTCTGGTGTTCACTCTCGGGCTCAAAAATATGTATGAAATGATTATATCTGTGAAACAGAACAAATGGAGTGCACAAAAGATCTTAGTGCAGCATTAAAAGTACAGGTGGCCCTCGGTTTACAACGATTCAATTTGCGCAGTTTCAGAATAACGCCTTTTTTTTTTGCTATTGAAAAGCATTGACTGCTATTAAAAGCATTAGCACATGCCAAACATATATAAATGCACTCACAAAGGTGCCCTCAAACATATGAGGTATGTAGTTGCGATAAACAGTCACTCTGTCCCTTTAAAACCATGCAGCCAGGGTATCCCACTTAGTCCTTTCGTTTGCCAGACTCCTTTCCTTAATCTTAAGCTTGTGGTAGGCCTGAGGCTTTCCAGAAAGTCTATGATTTACAGGGTCAGAGTATATACAAGAAAAAAGGAGATCATGTGAAGTCAATGCAGAGCTGTAAAAGGCTGATGAAGCAGGGAGGAGCCTGCGAAACTCATTAGGCCACGTCCACTTTTTCAACGAGGAGACTTGAGTGTGATCACAGCTCAGCTAGACTGAAGCCAGCTTTTTACAGCTCTGCTATGCAGTGACTTCACATAATCTCATTTTCTCTTGTATATACTTTCTGACCCTGTAAGCCATAGACTTTCTGGAAATCCTCAGGACCACAAGCTAACGATTAAAGTAAGGAGTCTGGCAAACAAAAGGACTAAGCGGGATACCTTGGCTGCAGGGTTTTAAAGGGACAGAGTGACTGTTTATCGCAACTACATACCTCATATGTTTGAGGGCACCTTTTGTGAGTGCATTTATGTTTAGGAATAAAATGTACTTTTAATACTGCACTTATATCATTTGTGCACTCCATTTGTTTTGTTTCAGAAATATAATCATTTCATACATGGTTTCATTTATCCCCATAGTTTTGGTGGGCATAATAGGTGTTTTCCAGTTTCTGGCAATTAGTAGTCTTGCGCTATTGAGGTCAATTTGTAGAACAAGAGTTTTTTTTAGTGAACATATGATTTTTGTCATGTCATTTAGCAAGGCAATATAAAGAGTGAGTTTGAAATTATTGCCCAAGATTGACTGTAAATGGCATTCCACCAATTTCCATAGGGGTTGCAGTACTGCCACATATGTGGTAAATTGCCACATTCTTTGCATTCTCTCCAGCACATTCGAGATGAATTTGGATAAATGGTACTCAATATCACTGGGGTGAGATACTACCCGAGAAGTAGCTTATAATTTAATTCTGAAATTTTGGTGGAGGAAGAGGATTTCCTAAATGATCAGAAGATTCTGTCTACCTAAGTCTGTTTCATTTTACTACGTATTAAGGAAGGTTTGTATCAAGATCAGCCAAAAGGAATTTACAGGAGTTAGACAAGGGGCTTTTGTATTAAGCTTCCCAAATTACATACATGTTCGAAGGGTGTAAGTTGTTGCAGACTATCACTCTTAATTGGAGATGTGAGAATAAAGTGGTGTAGTTGTGCGTATTTCTGCCAATTATAAAATCTGCTATCTCCAACTTATCTCTTTCCAATAGTTTACATGCTTCTAGAAAGTTGGTCAGGGGGACAGTGTTGTCCCATTTGGTTAATCTTTTATACCCTTTATCCAAACCTCCCACCATCTCTGCATTCAGCACTATTGGGAACACAGGGGATCTACTGGTTGTAATGTGAGGTCTAGTGGAAATAATTGTCCCAGTTTTTGAAAAGGTGTTTGTGGATGTCAAGCTGTTGGCATTGTGGGGGCTTAACTCATTTCGTACTCAACACAGTGCATTAACCTGTGGGGCTCTAAGTATGTGCTAATCTATTGATACCCAGGCTTTGTGTGCTCCCGCATTGTGCCAATCTAAGATTCTCTGTAGCGTTACTGCCCCATAGTAATCTTCAAATTTAGGTAAGCCTAGTCTCCCCCCCCCCCTCGCTGTGTGTCTGTATAGGGTGTCTCTACTAATCCTAGGTTTGCATTTCCCCCACACAAGAGTTGATGCAACCTTGCAGGCGCCTCAAGAACCAGTTGGGTAAGTGCATTGGCAGTGCCTGCAAAACATATAAAATTTGAGGAAGAGTGTTCATTTTAAAAGATTATATTCTTCCCCACCATGAGAGGGGTCTATTGGCCCAGGTAGTGAGTTCTCGTTGTGTGCTATGTAGTAGGGAGACATATTTTGTTTTTATCAAAAAGTGTTGATTAGTTAGATGAAATATGGATCCCTAAATATTTGATGGATTCTGATTGTAGGTGTAGTGGGCAAATGGAGGAGAGGGAGCTAAAGTCTGAGTTGGACAATGAAACGTTCAAAATTTCAGATTTCTGCATGTTTACCAGGAAGTTGGAATATCTTCCAAATATATCCAACTCCTGCATAACTGCTGGTATAGAATCTGAAGGGGAAATCAAAGAAAAGAGAACATTGCATACTTAGCGATTGCTATGATTCTTTTTACTATTGTTTGTACAATTCACACTCAATGACACCAATCTTCTCACATACACTGAACAAATTATTTATATAAAAATATTAATACAATGTAAGAGGAAAATGCTACCTGCAATCAAATAGTAATTAGAGATGTTTTATTTTACAATATAGCACTGACATGGCAACACATGTATTTAAAATGATATAGTTTTGTACACACAAA
Source organism: Bombina bombina (assembly GCF_027579735.1). Taxonomy (NCBI): domain Eukaryota; kingdom Metazoa; phylum Chordata; class Amphibia; order Anura; family Bombinatoridae; genus Bombina; species Bombina bombina. Next base: position 866,380,838 of record NC_069504.1, read on the forward strand.
AATACCTATCAATATTTTTAAGAAAAATACTAAAGATTTGCAGAATTAAGTGAATTTTTCAGTGAAAAATGATCTAATGGATAAGCATGATAACTTAGGATATTGAATGACACTGTTTAAACAATTTTAAGGTTGGATTAGTTATTGTTATAGGCAGCATGTCATAGGTTTGAGCAAGCATGGGGGTTTTCACCAAGACAGAACAAAAAAAAAAAATTTTTAGTTTTTTTTATTTTTTTCTACAAGGAAAAAGCCAAACTTTCTAAATCCTCAAATTCTGTTAAAAATATCTGTGTTAAACTGACCTGAATTATGCATTGCAGATATCACAGACATTCTGAATGTCTTTAAAGTCTCACTTAGAAACATTTTGTGAACACCTGCTTGATGTATGCCAGCCTATATTGTCAGAATAAATAAGAACATGTCTATATACTAGATGTGTGCATTTGGCAGTTTCTAATACTGCCAAATGCAGAAGTAGGAGACTATTTTTAGTATTAAACTTTTTACAGAGCTGAATATCCTCTTGTGCAAGTGAAACACACTAAGATCTGTTGGTTAAAGTCCAGCGGGTTTCCATGGCAATCCCAGCCAGCGCACAGTTCCATGGGATTCCAGGTGGGACCTGGTAAAGGTAAAAGGGTGAAGCAGGGTAGTAATAGGATCTTTCAGGGCAAAGTTCAGTCACTGCAACACCAATGAAATAGGGGAAAACACGATAATAGTTCCAACTAGGAAAGGATTGCCCTTACAGCCTGGTATCTGTAACATTCAGAAAGAGTACACAGATTATTAAAGACAGAAATTTCCAGTAATCTCTAGAAAAATGTTAGAGATTATCTGCCCTAAGTCTTGTTTGTCTAAAGCTGCACTCCAGCCAAAAAAATGGCATCTGTGGAGTTTTGTTTCACTGATGGGGGGGCATTTTTCTCTGAAAAATAGAGAATCTGTTTCTCTGAGACATGAAGCTCACATTTTAAGTCTTCGCGAAACAGTGAAAATTTGCACAAGAGACGTCAATGGATTGAAACATTGGGCATCAATCAGATGTATTGTGGTCATCAACAGGCAATATTGTACAGTCAGGCTAGAATAACTCTCTCTTAAAAATATGGAACTTTCACATGTTTCTGAAAGTTTTTATGTTGAACACTTGCAGGAAAATTAGATATATCTTAAGCATCCTAAAATGTTAAAGTATAGAAATTATTTTTGGAGTAACCACTCTTTAGAAGGAAACCTGCTAGGAAAAAAAAACAACTTATGTTTACCTTATAAATTAATTTCTTTCCATGAACCATTGCTCCTGGGATTCAACTCCTGGCCACTTGGAGGAGTGTTTTCCATCCCTCCCACTTCTCTGGTATATCACCCTAATGTATAGCCAAAAAATGAGAAGCGGGAAAGGTGGAAGCCAGGAAAAAGAGTTGCTAACTAGAATTGAGCAAGTCTCTTGGACTCTCACCACGATGAAATAATTCATCAGGTAAGCATTGTTGTTTTCATTCATAAGATGGTGAGAGTCCATGAGCCATTACTCCTGGGATCTAATACTCAAGCTTTGGAGTCCATGAGTAAATGGGTGGAACAAAATATAAGGCAGTCACCTAATTACCAAACAGTGCTGCCTGAAGGACTTTCCTACTAAAAACATCCTCTGAAGAAGCAAAAACCTCAAAATGGTAGAACTTAGTGAAAGTATGTAAGGAAAACCAAGGAAAACCAGTTGAAAGCTAAACCTAGGAGGTTCATGTGCTAATTTCTAAGACCTTGAAGGCCACTTCTAAGCTGAATGCATTTTGACAGTTTTTCACTACTAGAGGGTGTTAGTTCATGTGAGTAATATAGATAACACTGTGCTCACGCAGGTGGAGTTCCTATAAGTAAGCACTAATTGGCTAAAAGTCTGTCAAAAGAACTGAAATAAGGGGGCAGTTTGTAGAGGCTTATATACAAGGTAGTTATAGAGGTAAAAAGTGTATTAATATAACTGTGTTGGTTATGCAAAACTAGGGCATGGGTAATAAAGGGATTATCTATATTTTTAAACAATAACAATTTTTGTGTAGACTGTCCTTTTAAATAGAAACTGTTCCAGTAGAATGGGCAGTAATACATTTTTGGGGAGGCTTTCCCACCACCATGTAAGCCTTGTGAATCAAATTTTCACTGTAAAGTAACAGCTGTGGCCTTCTCACCTTTGTGTGGACCAGATCAATGAACATATAAACTAGAGGATTTTCTAAAATGCTTTGTGGTTTGTAAATAAAATGTGTACTCCTCTTACATCTAAATTATGTAAGTGTATCTCGTGAATTTTTAGGATTAGGACAGAGAAGAAAATACAATCTCCTGGTTGATAGGTTCTAAAGAAACCACATTAGGAAAAAAGTCATATTGAGTCCTTAAGAATGCCTTATCTTGATGAAAAGTAAGATTAGTCTCACAAGAAAGAACAGATAATCTGGTGGAGGATATTGCTAAAAGGAACAAAACCTTCAAAGACAGAAGTTGAATGTCTAAACCATGCAAATATTCAAAAGGGGAAACTTGTAAAGTTCTTAAACCAAATCCTGACTGAAGCCTGAACAAAGGTTTGAATGTCAGGTTAGTTAGCACCACAAAAAGAAAATGTCCAGAAAAACGTATTTGACTTAAAATTAGACATTCAATCTCCAAGCCTTCAAGTTTAGAGACGCAAGATCTTGATAATAAAAAGGATCTTGAGACAAAAAATCAAGAGACCATGGAGGAAAGCTGGATATCTGAATCAAATCTGCAAGCCAATTTCTGTTGGACCAAGCTGGAGGAATGGAAATTAACATTGAATGCCCTTGATTGATCCACGCTATTACTCTTGCAAGCAGAACAGTTGGTGGAAAACAAAAACACCAAGACACTTCAAGAGCACCCACAAACTCTGCTTGAGGATCACTGAATTTTGCAGTATCTGGGAAGTTTTTTTAAATGAGAAGTCATTAGGTCTATCTCTGGGAGACGCCATTGTTTCACAAACTTCAAACTGGTTGAAAAATTCTTGATGGAGAGATCACTCCTCTAAATGAAGAGATTGTTGGCTCAGATAATTTTTTCACTCCTGAGATGTGAATCATAGAAATTGTACATACATTTTGTTTCTCTGCCCAATTCACAATCATTGAGACTTCCTTCATTGCTAAGGAACTGCAAATGTCTACTTGATGATTGATATAGGCCACAGCAGTGACATTTTGTTTAAAAAACACAGATAACTTTTTCTTAACAGAAGATGCCAGCTCTGAAGGGACACGAAGATTGCACAGAGTTCCCAGATATTTATTGGTAACCTCACCTCCTAAGGAGACTAAACTCCCTGCACTCTTCTGGATCGCTAGAATGTACCCCAACCTAAAAGACTGGCACTTGTACTGATTATTATTATAAGTTGGGTGAATAAAGGCTGCCCCCAAATAAATGGATTGGTGATCTATCCACTGGGACAGATATTGCCTCACTGTACAATCCAAAAGGATTCTTTGAGAGAGATGAGTGTAATCCTTGCACCATTGTTATAGCAAGAAAAGTTGAAGAGGTCTCATATATGAAACGGTGCAAAAGGAATAGCACCTGATGCTGCAATTATCAGATCTGACACTTCCATACGTTGAGCCATAGATGGGTTGGAAATTGAATGTAGTGTTGAACAAGCTGGCTATAGCTTTGATCCCGATGATCCATTAGAGAAAGTTGCAATGTTACTGAGTCTGATGACTCCTAGAAAAGAGACTCTTATCTGAGGAGAACTTTTTGGGATACTAATTTTCCAACCATGACTGCAAAGATACAGCAGTCTGTTGGCATGAAAAATAGCTGAAGGTAAAGATGGAGCCTGAAGTGGAGAGACTCTTCTCTGACCTTCTGATAAAGGTGTAATCTGCCCGCTACCAGATGAGAATCTGGTTTGGGGACCATACCATGCTAATTGGAAGAGGAAGAAGGCTTTCTAGATTGCTTGGGCTTCCAGGAATATCTGGAAGACGCAGGTGTTTGTGAGAAGGAAGAGCATTTTTTGATTCCTAGATTCACAAAAGGAACAAAAACTACTTTGTTTTATTTTAAAAAAAATTCCCCTTAGACTTCTTGTCCTGAGGGAGAAAAGCTAATTTTCCTCCAGACACAAATTAAATGATAGTGTATAGACAAGGACCAAATAAAATCTTTCCTTAAAAAGGAAGAGATTAAAACTATCTTTATAGTTTATAGTTGGAGGAGTAACAAGATTTTAAAATATGCACTTAAAGAAACATGAAACCCCAAAAAATTATTTCATGATTTAGAAAGAGCATGTAATTTGAAACAACTTTCCAATTTGCTTCATTTTCTTGATAGTCTTTGTTGAAAAGCATATCTAAATAGCCTCAGTAGCTGCTGATTTCTGGCTGCACATAGATGCCTCATGTGATTGGCTAACCCATGTGCATTGCTATTTCTTCAACAAAGGATATCTAAAGAATGAAGAAAATTTAGATAATAGATAATACAATTTTAAACAACTTTCCAATTTACTTCTATTTGAATCTTGAAAGAAATATTTTGGATTTCATGTCCCTTAAATTAGAGGGTAGATCCATTAATCACTTCATCAAAGGGTTCTGCCCTCCAAGGGATCTAAATGAGTGGGGACAGTTCCAGATGCTCCATGCCATACACAGATAAATAAATAGAAGACCATTAAAGCAACTTTACTGTGTAAATTTGTATAAACACAACAGTGAAATAATAACATTGCAATAAGGAACAATGACTTTATCATTAAAGTCAGAGAATAATGAAGAAAAGTGAGAAGAAAGCCCCCTTTGTGATAATAAAAAATAATTTCTATCCTGGCTCTTGGAAGTTAGCTTATCTTACCTCCTCTATGCGAGGTTTGCAGGTAATACAGGAGGCAGAGGACACAGGGGTACAGGGATAACCGTTGCCTCGGTGCATGGTTGGCAGAAATAGTGCAGCGGGTAAATTTAACTGAAGCGTTGCCAAACTGTATGGACCAGATTACAAGTAGAGCGCTATTTAACACTCCCTCTAGAGCATTAACTGTGCTAGAAGTTGGCTTTTTGTGCTCGTTGGGTTGCACTCATATTATGAGTTGAAAGTAAAGTGTTTTCGCTCTCATGATAACCCGATGCACTTAAAAAAGCCGAACACATATGCGTGATTACCTATTTTCCAATAGAAATCAATGGAGTGAAAATAAGTAGGAAAAAAACAGCCTACTCGCGCTCAAACATGATCTCATATTCTCAAGTGTGCTAACCCGACCTGAAAATATGAATATTTAATTAAATTTCAATATTGCATAAATATGATTTTACATGTTTTCATCTACTTAATTGCAAAGGGCTCCAATGTATATATATACTGTATAGATAGATAGATAGATAGATAGATAGATAGATAGATAGATAGATAGATAGATTTGTGTTTATATGTGATCATTTTGCACTGTGGAACGGAGCTTTGGAAAAAAGAGTGTTTACAAGTGATTAACCATTTAACCGCCACATGTGCACATTAAGAATATTTTGATTCCTTGTGTATTATCGTGCATGAGTACAGGCTGACAGCAGGGTATAAATATAGGCAGATAAGGATGCTTATTGTTGTACAAGAAGTGTAATATGTATAGACGCTGCCTGTGATATCGTTTTTGAGCACATATGTGGATTTGCTATGAACTTCTAAACTCAATAAGGAGTATTTCAGCAGATATGTGCAAACCAGCTTATAACTTTGGCAACAATTTGATTTATTACTACATTTAAACTGCCATATATGTTGTAGTCTGTATATACAATTTGTGACCACTAGTATAGGTGATGACAGTCCCCCCCTCCCCCTTGGGACACCTTGGGGGTTATCGATTTTCTCTTTTTCTTTCCTTTTTTTTCTTTTTCTGTTTTCTTTTTCTTTGTTCATATGTGTATGTATGTAAATGATTGAGTTGGTGAATGAGGATGGCCCCTTACCTTCTATATTTTGCCAATATACTTTGATGTACATGTATTATGACACATTAAAATTCTTGGATTAATTGCAGTGCTGGGATTATTTTAATTTTGTATATCTATTTAGGGTGCTTAGACTGCACCCTATCCCGGGCACACTAATAGCGTTGGATATTTTTTATGACTGTTGTTAGTGTTGTCAAACTATATAAAAATACATACATATACATCTTCAGACGTGTGTGTATAATATATATATATATATATATATATGTTAAAGCCCTTTGCCTGCCTATTTTTATCTTTAAGCCCTTATAACTTTATTGTGCAATATTTTTTTGAATAATGTTTAGTACTGTTATTATGAGTGTAAGTGTACTTTGTAATGTATTTTTGATGTGTTTTGTGACACTTTTTTCGTTTTGCAAAACAGTTAACTAGAGCTCTGAGGATGCTGTAATTATTCTAGCGTAAATCCTGATTGTGCTCAAATGATTGTGTTTATTTTCAACTTGTAATACGAGTGGAAAATCTGACGCAAGCGAACACCCGCAATGAACATCTTTTTTCTCCCGACTAACTGTTAGAGTTCCACTCGTAATCCGGACCAATATAAGTAAACATTCTACTCAGGGCTGGCGTTTTGTATTAGGCAGATCAGGCAGCCGCCTTAGCGCGCACCAGCAGGGGGGCGCTGAGAGCGGTGCCGAGTTGCTGACTGCTGCCTATGATGATAACAAAAAATGCATTTTTATTTTTTTAAATTTGATCCATCATCTACGTGCCTGTCGCTACTAAACTGTTTATACTTCACAGTCACTTCCAAACAAGTTCTAACTTCGTTCTAATCCTGAGCTGAGACCTGAGTGAGTGACCTGTGTGCTGCACTGCCGCCCCCTGTCCCTCCCACTCTGGGCTGGCCCTGCCGCCCAGCATATAACATATTGCTTAGCTTATATTTTATAGCCTAGACAGTAGTTTCTTTAGCCTATGGGGAGTCCGTGCACGTCGCGCGTGCGTGTTGTGACCGACTGTTTCAGATTTCTCCGCGCTCAGGACTGGAGGTGACGAGGCGGAGCGGAGCTCACTTCACTTGCCTTGACGTCTCAACGTGACAGGCTCACACACTGTCTGACTCTGCTCCATGCCTCCATCTGAGCTACGTGAGGGGACTGAGTGAGCCCGGCCCGCTGCCCGCAGTTGCAGACGACCAGTGAAGTCGACCATCAACGAGGAGTGAGGAGGAGAGGTCTGTAGCAGGTAGGAAAATCTGGAATGGGGATCATGGGGGCACCCGGGCACAGATTGATAGTGGGGCTCACGGAATGGTGAGGGTCTGCCGGTCTATAATTTACTGATTTTAATATAAACCACCAGACCCATAATAAGCAGGAGTCAGGCCAGCCTCTAAAGCTATGGAATAATTGTATTTCTATTAACATCCCTGCCTGACCTGTGTCCATCCACTTGAGTTCAATAGCTTATTAGCTTAGCACTATTTATAATATATTTATACTGGAATATACATGTTCGACTATAGCTTAACGGTTACCAGCAGATAATTTTGTCAGAGAAAACCCCACAATATTAGTAATGAAAATATAAAAAGCACTATTTGTTATATATATATATATATATATATATATATATATATATATATATATATATATATATATATATATATATATTGAAAGTGTGTTGTATATGCACTCTCACCAACAGACCACAACTTGCCAGGGTGCTGTAGCCAGGTATGTAGAAATCAGGAATTTGAGAAAGCACTCACTGGACTGTAGACAGCAATGTGAATCAAAATTTTATTGTGACGTTTCAGGACCAACAACGTCCCTTCCTCTGACACACATATATATATGTATGTATATATAAGACATATATAGGCCTGGAGCGGTCACTTGTAGCCTAGGAATGGGGGGCTCAGGTGGAGGGGTCCGGCAGCCGGAGTGGGCATTTGGAATGGTGGGGGTCTCTGAGGGGGCACTGTGCGGTGATAGTTGCAGATGGAGCAGTGAAATTGATTCAGCTATAACGTGTATGTATTATATTAACCTCTTGGATTCTGCAGAACTACAGTAGTTCTGCAGAATCCAAGAGGTTATTATATAAGGACATGTTATGCTAAGCATCCTAATGTCCAGGGTGGAAAATAACCCAGTTTACCAGGCAGGTGAAAATAAATTTGTCCATCAGAAAATTAATCTAGTGGAGAAAATACTAGTACTGGACTAGTGAAAATCTTCCACCCTATTAACATTATTTTTTTATCAATTCCATACAGAAATTAATTAAGTATTGTAAAATGTTTGAAAGTTTTGTGCACACCTTTTGAGACAAAATTATATTGTGCTTTTCTGAGACAAACCCTTTTTGTGGAAGTGTTTTTATGTTTATTAACAGTAAACTATATTGGTGCTTCTCAGAATAAAAGTGAGGAGGCTTCCTACTAAACTTTAAAATAAAGTATGAGGTTTTTTTTTAAAAAAAAACAGTGCCAGAGAGCATAAATGGAAAGTAAATAAAGTAGTTAATTAAATTGTTGTGTAAGAGGGAATTCCTTTTATTTATTGGCTTTCTACCAAGGTTTGTGCAATTTAGATTAATATTAATGAACTAATTGTCATATTTCTAATACATAATTCAAATACAGTAGTGCATTCAACTAACTAGACACAAGTGATCTATGATAAAGTTCAGTGCTGACTCTGGAGATCAGTGTATAATGTAACATGAAGTTTAGAAAATTTATTGAACACCTGCAGATTACTACATTTCTTGCTTGGAAAATTCAACTTTTTAACCCCATTGGGTGCTAGAGAGTATTATATCCTATAATGTAACAATGCTGCTCTTTAGCTCTATTTTGCCAATAAAATGTACTTGGTATGGGGGTGGTCTGGAGGAGGGCAGGAAGGTTGGTGGTATTGTCTGGGTTTTTTATGGTGTTGTGGTGGGGGGGCGTCAAAATGCACCTTCGCCTGTGTAGACAAAAATCCTTGCACCGGCCCTGGTTCTACTTACTTGAATGGAGCATGCTAACTTTACAAGAGAGAGCTGTTGTTAATGAAGCTAAACTACCTAAGAGCTGGAGCACGCTAAAATTGAAATATACAATGCATCAAGGGCCCATATAATAGAAAATAGGCTAGTGCACGTTAAACAGAAGCAAGGAATTAAACCTATAAAGTAAAGGTCTCCTAAATGTAAAATAGACTATTGTGTTATGATAATAATCTAACTAAGTGGTGTTTAATGTCTGGTATATGTATAAATCCCCTGGCTTGAATTGACCTCAAAATTGATGTACCTACCAAGGGCCTGAGGGCTATGTAAGTGTATTACACAATAGCTATGTCCAGCACAGGCAGAAATAATACTTAAAGCGTGCAGAGACGGATTATCTGGCACTCCAATGTGCTGCACAGTGATTGGTCATCATGCTCAGGAGCTCAATAATATCCATCCCTAATTGGCGACACTAAAGGAAGTAACGTAAACAGCATTCAAATGATTTCTTAAGAGTTGTGTCCAGGGACTACAAAACAATGCATATTTTCCAAACACAATGACATGTTTTGTTTTTTGACATTTATTTTGTCTTTTATATATGTTGTAATGTGGTGGATGCAAAAACAAAAAAGTTATTTTAATGCTCCATTAAGTAGACACGTCTATATGAACTGTCTTCTAATTGTCTGCTTCATTAATGTCTCTTTTTGGGTAACTAAATCTACATCAACATTGGTAATTACTATGAGGCATAATGAATAGCTCTAGCTGTAAAACAGAATTTATGCTTACCTGATAAATTACTTTCTCCAACGGTGTGTCCGGTCCACGGTGTCATCCATTACTTGTGGGATATTCTCCTCCCCCACAGGGAAAGGCAAGGAGAGCACACAGCAAGAGCTGTCCATATAGTCCCTCCCAGGCTCCGCCCCCCAGTCATTCGACCGACGGTTAGGAGAAAAAAAGGAGAAACTATAGTGTGCCGTGGTGACTGTAGTGTATAGAGAAAGAAATTCTTCAAACCTGATTAAAAAACCAGGGCGGGCCGTGGACCGGACACACCGTTGGAGAAAGTAATTTATCAGGTAAGCATAAATTCTGTTTTCTCCAACATTGGTGTGTCCGGTCCACGGTGTCATCCATTACTTGTGGGAACCAATACCAAAGCTTTAGGACACGGATGAAGGGAGGGAGCAAATCAGGTTACCTAAACAGAAGGCACAACGGCTTGCAAAACCTTTCTCCCAAAAATAGCCTCCGAAGAAGCAAAAGTATCAAATTTGTAGAATTTGGACAAAGTGTGCAGAGAAGACCAGGTCGCTGCCTTACATATCTGATGAACAGAAGCCTCGTTCTTGAAGGCCCATGTGGAAGCCACAGCCCTAGTAGAGTGAGCTGTGATTCGTTCAGGAGGCTGCCGTCCGGCAGTCTCGTAAGCCAATCGTATGATGCTTTTCAGCCAAAAGGAAAGAGAGGTAGCAGTAGCTTTTTTGACCTCTCCTCTTGCCAGAATAAACTACAAACAGAGAAGACGTTTGTCTGAAATCCTTTGTTGCTTCTAAATAGAACTTTAAAGCACGGACTACATCTAAATTGTGTAACAAGCGTTCCTTCTTTGAAACTGGATTCGGACGCAAAGAAGGCACAACTATTTCCTGGTTAATATTGTTGTTGGAAACAACCTTTGGAAGGAAACCAGGTTTAGTACGCAAAACAACCTTATCTGAATGGAACACCAGATAGGGCGGATTACACTGCAGAGCAGATAATGCAGAAACTCTTCTAGCAGAAGAATAGCAACCAAAAACAGAACTTTCCAAGATAACAACTTGATATCTATGGAATGTAAGGGTTCAAACGGAACCCCTTGAAGAACTGAAAGAACCAAATTTAGACTCCAGGGAGGAGTCAAGGGTCTGTAAACAGGCTTGATCCTGACCAAAGCCTGAACAAAAGCTTGAACATCTGGCACAGCTGCCAGTCGTTTGTGTAACAAGACAGATAAAGCAGAAATCTGTCCTTTTAGAGAACTCGCTGATAATCCCTTATCCAAACCTTCTTGGAGAAAGGAAAGGATCCTAGGAATTTTAATCTTACTCCATGAGAATCCCTTGGATTCACACCAACAGATATATCTTTTCCATATTTTATGGTAATCTTTCTAGTCACAGGTTTTCTGGCTTGTACCAGAGTATCTATCACAGAATCCGAAAACCCACGCTTAGACAAAATCAAGCGTTCAATTTCCAAGCAGTCAGCTGGAGAGAAACTAGATTTGGATGTTCGAATGGACCTTGTACTAGAAGATCCTGTCTCAAAGGTAGCTTCCATGGTGGAGCCGATGACATATTCACCAGGTCTGCATACCAAGTCCTGCGTGGCCACGCAGGAGCTATCAAAATCACAGAGGCCTTCTCCTGTTTGATCCTGGCTACCAGCCTGGGAATGAGAAGGAACGGTGGAAACTCATAAGCTAGGTTGAAAGTCCAAGGCGCCACTAATGCATCCACTAGAGTCGCCTTGGGATCCCTGGATCTGGACCCATAGCAAGGAACCTTGAAGTTCTGATGAGACGCCATCAGATCCATGTCTGGAATGCCCCATAATTGGGTCAACTGGGCAAAAAAACACCTCCGGGTGGAGTTCCCACTCCCCCGGATGAAAAGGTCTGACGACTCAGATAATCTGCCTCCCAGTTTTCCACTCCTGGGATGTGGATCGCAGACAGGTGGTAGGAGTGATCCTCCGCCCATTTGATGATCTTGGTCACCTCTCTCATTGCCAGGGAACTCCTTGTTCCCCCCTGATGGTTGAAGTAAGCAACAGTCGTCATGTTGTCTGATTGGAATCTTATGAATCTGGCCTTTTCTAGTTGAGGCCAAGCCCGGAGAGCATTGAATATCGCTCTCAGTTCCAGGATGTTTATCGGGAGAAGAGACTCTTCCCGAGACCATAAACCCTGAGCTTTCAGGGAATCCCAGACCGCGCCCCAGCCTAATAGACTGGCGTCGGTCGTGACAATGACCCACTCTGGTCTGCGGAAGCTCATTCCCTGGGACAGGTGATCCTGAGTCAGCCACCAATGGAGTGAGTCTCTGGTCTTCTGATCTACTTGAATCACTGGAGACAAGTCTGTATAGTCCCCATTCCACTGTTTGAGCATGCACAGTTGTAATGGTCTTAGATGAATTCACGCAAAAGGAACTATGTCCATTGCTGCAACCATCAACCCTACTACTTCCATGCACTGAGCTATGGAAGGCCGTAGAACAGAGTGAAGAACTTGACAAGCGTTTAGAAGCTTTGACTCTCTGACATCTGTCAGGAAAATCTTCATTTCTAAAGAATCTATTATTGTTCCCAAGAAAGGGACTCTTGTTGACGGAGACGGGGAACATTTTTCTATGTTCACCTACCACCCGTGAGATCTGAGAAAGGCTAGAACAATGTGTGAGCCTTTGACTTTGAAAGAGACGACGCTTGAATTAGGATGTCGTCCAAGTAAGGTGCCACTGCAATGCCCCTGGGTCTTAGAACCGCTAGAAGGGACCCGAGCACCTTTGTGAAAATCCTTGGAGCAGTGGCTAGTCCGAATGGGAGAGCCACAATAGGTAATGTTTGTCCAGAAAGGCGAACCTTAGGAACTGATGATGATCTTTGTGGATAGGAATATGCAGATACGCATCCTCTAGATCCACGGTAGTCATAAATTGACCCTCCTGGATTGTAGGTAAAATCGTTCGAATAGTTTCCATTTTGAACGATGGCACTCTGAGAAATTTGTTTAGAATTTTTAAATCCAGAATTGGTCTGAAAGTTCCCTCTTTTTTTTTTTTTTTTTTTGGGAACTACAAACAGATTTGAGTAAAACCCCTGACCTTGTTCCACAGTTGGAACTGGGAGTATCACTCCCATCTTTAACAGGTCTTCTACACAATGTAAGAAAACCTGTCTCTTTACTTGGTTTGAAGATAAGTGAGACATGTGGAACCTTCCCCTTGGGGGTAGTTCCTTGAATTCTAGAAGATAACCCTGAGAGACTATTTCTAGTGCCCAGGGATCCTGAACATCTCTTGCCCAAGCCTGAGCAAAGAGAGAGAGTCTGCCCCCTACTAGATCCTGTTCCGGATCGGGGGCTACCTCTTCATGCTGTCTTGGTAGCAGCAGCAGGTTTCTTGGCCTGTTTACCCTTGTTCCAGCCTTGCATTGATTTCCAAGCTGGTTTAATCTGGGAAGCATTACCCTCTTGTCTAGAGGCTGCCGAGTTGGAAGCCGGTCCGTTCCTGAAATTGCTGAGGTAGGGAATGGGGACACCTGTTAGACTGATAGAGCGGTGTCCACAATGTAGGTTCTCTTGTTGACGTTGGTGGAATCGATGTACAAATAGTATAATAACTATAAATTAGTTGTAAACTTTAAGAATGTATATCAATGTTTAATCCACACAAAAATGTTAAAATATCTCAGATCTACTTAAAAACATACACAGTCCTAAAAATAGAAATAAAAATAACAATCATATAAAATCATGGATCCATGTTACAATAAAATAAATGCAAAAAATGGGAATGCACAATAAAAACCTTTTTGCAATAATTGATCTTATAGACCAAGTATCCTAATTAGGCCACGTGTCCTAATTGGAGTAGTTTATTTAGAAACAGTCCAGATGGTGGTAAATGTTCTTATGGTTATATTTGTCCAATTAAATCACAATATGGCAAAAAAAAATTTATTAGTGTCTCTGTCCGTGACCAATTCTGAAATAATTCCAAAGCAGTGTGTGTCCTGTGCCTGAAATGGTGAGAAAATGGAAAATCCAAAAATGTGTGATCACTTAATGTGAAAAAAAGGGGAAAAAAATGTAGAAAAAATGTAGAAAAAATGTAGAAAAAATGTGTAACCTTGCAAAAAATGTGAGAATCCTCCAGTTTATGTGGCAAAAAGTGAGTATTCAAGGTGATTAAAAAAGTGTCCAATGTGATATAGTGATTTCTGTGCAATGAAGTTGTAGCTCAGTATGATCCAATCAAAAACCAAATAACATTGTGCAAAAACCTGTAAAGAAAACAAACAATACTATAATATATACAAACTGTTAAGTGGGTATATCAGTATTATGCTTACTCAAATCAGTCGACGCGTTTCGGCCATGTACTCCTGGCCTTTATCAAGACTGAGTCTTGATAAAGGCCAGGAGTACATGGCCGAAACGCGTCGACTGATTTGAGTAAGCATAATACTGATATACCCACTTAACAGTTTGTATATATTATAGTATTGTTTGTTTTCTTTACAGGTTTTTGCACAATGTTATTTGGTTTTTGATTGGATCATACTGAGCTACAACTTCATTGCACAGAAATCACTATATCACATTGGACACTTTTTTAATCACCTTGAATACTCACTTTTTGCCACATAAACTGGAGGATTCTCACATTTTTTGCAAGGTTACACATTTTTTCTACATTTTTTTCTACATTTTTTCTACATTTTTTTCCCCTTTTTTTCACATTAAGTGATCACACATTTTTGGATTTTCCATTTTCTCACCATTTCAGGCACAGGACACACACTGCTTTGGAATTATTTCAGAATTGGTCACGGACAGAGACACTAATTTTTTTTTGCCATATTGTGATTTAATTGGACAAATATAACCATAAGAACATTTACCACCATCTGGACTGTTTCTAAATAAACTACTCCAATTAGGACACGTGGCCTAATTAGGATACTTGGTCTATAAGATCAATTATTGCAAAAAGGTTTTTATTGTGCATTCCCATTTTTTGCATTTATTTTATTGTAACATGGATCCATGATTTTATATGATTTTATATGATTGTTATTTTTATTTCTATTTTTAGGACTGTGTATGTTTTTAAGTAGATCTGAGATATTTTAACATTTTTGTGTGGATTAAACATTGATATACATTCTTAAAGTTTACAACTAATTTATAGTTATTATACTATTTGTACATCGATTCCACCAACGTCAACAAGAGAACCTACATTGTGGACACCGCTCTATCAGTCTAACAGGTGTCCCCATTCCCTACCTCAGCCTTTTTTGGCGCTCACCTCCACCCCCATCTATTTTCTACTTTCATATTGGGTACACTAGGGACCCGCTGAGGAGAGCCAGAGGTATTTCATATCCCCTTTCCCTTCTGTTATCTGCGCAGGATATACACTTTTATCGTTCCTGAAATTGCGAAAGGAACGAAAATTGGACTTATTCTTAGCCTTGAAAGGTTTATCTTGTGGGAGGGCATGGCCCTTTCCCCCAGTGATGACTGAAATAATCTCTTTCAATTCTGGCCCAAAAGGGGTCTTACCTTTGAAAGGGGTATTAAGCAATTTTGTCTTGGAAGATACATCCGCCGACCAAGACTTTAGCCAGAGCGCTCTGCGCGCCACAATTGTAAACCCTGAATTTTTTTGCCGCTAACCTCGCTAACTGCAAAGCGGCGTCTAAAATAAAGGAATTAGCTAACTTAAGTGCGTAAATTCTGTCCATGACTTCCTCATATGGAGTCTCCCTACTGAGTGACTTTTCCAGTTCCTCGAACCAGAACCACGCCGCTGTAGTGACAGGAATAATGCACGAAATAGGTTGAAGGAGGTAACCTTGCTGTACAAAAATCTTTTTAAGCAAACCCTCCAATTTTTTATCCATAGGATCTTTGAAAGCACAATTGTCCTCAATAGGAATGGTCGTGCGCTTGGCTAGAGTAGAAAACTCCCCCTCGACCTTAGGGACTGTTTGCCATGTGTCCTTCCTGGGGTCGACTATAGGGAACAATTTCTTAAATATTAGGAGGAGGGACAAAAGGTATGCCTGGCTTCTCCCACTCCTTATTCACTATGTCCGCCACCCGTTTAGGTATCGGAAAAGCATCAGGGTGCACCGGGACCTCAAGGAACTGTCCATCTTGCACAATTTTTCTGGGTTGACCAGATTGTCACAATCATCCAGAGTAGATAGTACCTCCTTAAGTAATGCGCGGAGATGCTCTAATTTAAATTTAAATGTCACAACATCAGGTTCTGCCTGCTGAGAAATTCTTCCTGTATCAGAAATTTCCCCATCTGACAAACCCTCCCTCACTGCCACTTCAGATTGGTGTGAGGGTATGACAGAAAAATTATCATCAGCGCCCTCCTGCTCTACAGTGTTTAAAACAGAGCAATCGCGCTTTCTCTGAAATGCTGGCATTTTGGATAAAATATTAGCTATGGAGTTATCCATTACTGCCGTCAATTACTGCATAGTAACAAGCATTGGCGCGCTAGAAATACTAGGGGTCGCCTGCGCGGGCATAACTGGTATAGACACAGAAGGAGATGATGTAGAACTATGTCTACTCCCTTCATCTGAGGAATCATCCTGGGCAACTTTACAATTTGTGACAGTTCTGTCCTTACTTTGTTTGGACGCAATGGCACAATTATCACACTATATTTGAATGGGGAACCACATTGGCTACCATACATACAGAACATGATCTATCTGAAGGTACAGACATGTTAAACAGGCTTAAACTGGTTAATAAAGCACAAAAACCGTTTTAAAACAAAACCGTTACTGTCTCTTTAAATGTTAAACAGGGCACACTTTATTACTGAATATGTGAAAAGGAATTATCCAATCTTTACCAAATTTTCACCACAGTGTCTTAATACATTCAAAATATTGCACCCCAATTTTCAAGCTGTTAACCCTTAAAATGTGGAAACCGGAGCCATTTTTAATTTTAACCCCCTTACAGTCCCAGCCACAGCCTTTGCTGCAACTTCACCAATCCCAGGGGGGTATAAGATACCAAATGAAGCCTTCTAGGAACGTTTTTAGTGGATTCCAGACCCTCACACATGCAGCTGCATGTATTGAACTCAAAATTAACTGCACAGTAATGGCGCGAAAATGAGGCTCTGCCTACTACAGAGAAAGGCCCTTCCTGACTGGGAAGGTGTCTTAACAAGTGCCTGGTGCTAAAAACGTTCCCCAATGTTATAAAAGTGTGAAATACAACTTCAAACTGCATATAATACTTAAATAAAGCAATCGATTTAGCCCCTAAAAGTGTCTACCAGTTTATAGCCCATAATAAGCCCTTTATTCTGTTTGAGACTAAAAAAATGGCTTACCAATCCCCATGAGGGAAAATGACAGCCTTCCAGCATTACACAGTCTTGTTAGAAAATGGCTAGTCATACCTTAAGCAGAAGAGCCTGCTAACTTTTTCCCCCAACTGAAGTTACTTCATCTCAACAGTCCTATGTGGAAACAGCAATCGATTTTAGTTACTGTCTGCTAAAATCATCTTCCTCTCACAAACAGAATTCTTCATCTTTTTCTGTTTCAGAGTAAATAGTACATACCAGCACTATTTTAAAATAACAAACTCTTGATAGAAGAATAAAAAACTACAACTAAACACCACAAACTCCTCACCATCCCCGAGGAGATGCTACTTGTTCAGAGCGGCAAGGAGAATGACTGGGGGGGGCGGAGCCTGGGAGGGACTATATGGACAGCTCTTGCTGTGTGCTCTCCTTGCCTTTCCCTGTGGGGGAGGAGAATATCCCACAAGTAATGGATGACACCGTGGACCGGACACACCAATGTTGGAGAAACAGGCAATTAATTGCCAAGAAAAAGGGATAGTAGCAAATTTCTAAAAATAATTATTACAGCAATTATAATTACCTTGCAAAAATAATTAGTCAGTTGAAACTATGTGAGAGGATCTGGGATTTAAGGTATTCCCTTGAGTTATAAATTTGAGGATATAAAAGATATTTATGAATCTTTCACTGTGTGGAACTTGGTTGGCTATAGGAGACATACTATTTATTACCTTGAATGCATTCTTCTAAGGTAAGGTTCTTAAAAGAATTGCCATTTACAAATATAAATGACAACATATAATTACATTAAAATGTTATTGAATAACAATTTATAAAGCGCCAACATATTATGCAGTGCCTGATCTATCTATCTATCTTATCTATCTTCTATCCACCAATCATATCATCTCTATAAAAAGGTATACATACTTTATTTAATTGAAAGGTTTCTTCTAGTTTACTATCTGTATATATAAAAAAAATAGCTGAACAGCACAAACAGCTGCCGCCTTTCCTCATTCAGAGGTATCCGAAACCTCCAAATGCACACGTCTAAATTTACATTGTTAAATATTTAAACTAATATAAAAATTTGAACAACATTTTTTTTAAAAGGACATACAGTAAAACATTTTTCTTTCATGATTCAGAAAGAACATGCAATTTTAAATGTTCCAGTTTACTTCTATCTCATTTCGCTTTGTTCCTTAGGTATCTTTTGTTGGAGTAGCTAGGCAGGCTATGGAGTAGCAATGCACTACTGGAAGCTAGCTGCTGGTTGGTGGTTGTACTTATATGCCTCTTGTCATTGGCTCATCCTATGTGTTCAGCTAGCTCTCAGTAGTGCATTGCTGCTGCTTCATGAAAGGATACCAAGAGAATAAAGCAAAATTGATCAAAGAAGTAAACTCGAACATTGTTTAAAATTGTAGTCTATCTCACTGCTTTCAAAACCAGTTCTCAGGCCTCCCTAACAGTCCACGTTTTGAGGAGATCTGAACAAGAGCACAGGCGAAACAATCAGCTGATTACTAAACATGGTTATTTTATCTGCTCTTATCCAAGGTAATCCAGAAAACCTGGCCTGTTGGGGAGGCCTGAGGACAGGTTTAAAAACCAGTGGATCTGAATCATAAAATAATCATTTTGGGTTTATTGTCCCTTTTGAGTTCATTTTTAACATTTCCATTATAAGGGTAAGTAAGGTTAGTTGGGGAATTCAATTTGTAATTTGATTCATAAAATAGTGTGAACCAAAAATAAATTGGTGGTTGCTGAAGGAAACATTAGGGGCTTGATTATCTAAAGTTCTCTGGGCTTGAGATATTCTGCAAGAAATCTCACCAGTACTATTAGGACACTGGTGGAATTTACCTTCAAAACAGAGTATGTCCCGCAAAGGGGTATTCCCTGCATTTAAAAATTGTAGTAAAAAAATAAATTAAATAATTAAAAAAACATTTAGTAAAAATTCTATTGTTTAAATTACATTTTAAATATGTAACAAAATAGTTTCATGGAAAATTTTAAATGTGTTCATTTTACCCAGAAATCGTAATAAAACTAAATAGCACATACATTTAAAGTGTATGTTATCCTTTTTGTAAAATGAGTTTCCCCCCCTCCTGTAGTGGGCTGAATGGGAGCATTTTGTGGGTGTAGCTGAAAACTCTCTGCAAGGTCTCCCGTATTCACTAAACTTTATTTTCTCTGCAGCACTTGCAGTTTTATC
This sequence comes from Bombina bombina, assembly GCF_027579735.1. Taxonomy (NCBI): domain Eukaryota; kingdom Metazoa; phylum Chordata; class Amphibia; order Anura; family Bombinatoridae; genus Bombina; species Bombina bombina. The sequence continues at coordinate 866,400,223 of NC_069504.1, forward strand.
TTACAAACTGCAATGTGGCCAGATTGTATCAAAATATGCGAAAACAGAATTTATGTTTACCTGATAAATTACTTTCTCCAACGGTGTGTCCGGTCCACGGCGTCATCCTTACTTGTGGGATATTCTCTTCCCCAACAGGAAATGGCAAAGAGCCCAGCAAAGCTGGTCACATGATCCCTCCTAGGCTCCGCCTACCCCAGTCATTCGACCGACGTTAAGGAGGAATATTTGCATAGGAGAAACCATATGGTACCGTGGTGACTGTAGTTAAAGAAAATAAATTATCAGACCTGATTAAAAAAACCAGGGCGGGCCGTGGACCGGACACACCGTTGGAGAAAGTAATTTATCAGGTAAACATAAATTCTGTTTTCTCCAACATAGGTGTGTCCGGTCCACGGCGTCATCCTTACTTGTGGGAACCAATACCAAAGCTTTAGGACACGGATGAAGGGAGGGAGCAAATCAGGTCACCTAAATGGAAGGCACCACGGCTTGCAAAACCTTTCTCCCAAAAATAGCCTCAGAAGAAGCAAAAGTATCAAACTTGTAAAATTTGGTAAAAGTGTGCAGTGAAGACCAAGTCGCTGCCCTACATATCTGATCAACAGAAGCCTCGTTCTTGAAGGCCCATGTGGAAGCCACAGCCCTAGTGGAATGAGCTGTGATTCTTTCGGGAGGCTGCCGTCCGGCAGTCTCGTAAGCCAATCTGATGATGCTTTTAATCCAAAAAGAGAGAGAGGTAGAAGTTGCTTTTTGACCTCTCCTTTTACCGGAATAAACAACAAACAAGGAAGATGTTTGTCTAAAATCCTTTGTAGCATCTAAATAGAATTTTAGAGCGCGAACAACATCCAAATTGTGCAACAAACGTTCCTTCTTTGAAACTGGTTTCGGGCACAGAGAAGGTACGATAATCTCCTGGTTAATGTTTTTGTTAGAAACAACTTTTGGAAGAAAACCAGGTTTAGTACGTAAAACCACCTTATCTGCATGGAACACCAGATAAGGAGGAGAACACTGCAGAGCAGATAATTCTGAAACTCTTCTAGCAGAAGAAATTGCAACTAAAAACAAAACTTTCCAAGATAATAACTTAATATCAACGGAATGTAAGGGTTCAAACGGAACCCCCTGAAGAACTGAAAGAACTAAATTGAGACTCCAAGGAGGAGTCAAAGGTTTGTAAACAGGCTTAATTCTAACCAGAGCCTGAACAAAGGCTTGAACATCTGGCACAGCGGCCAGCTTTTTGTGAAGTAACACAGACAAGGCAGAAATCTGTCCCTTCAGGGAACTTGCAGATAATCCTTTTTCCAATCCTTCTTGAAGGAAGGATAGAATCCTAGGAATCTTAACCTTGTCCCAAGGGAATCCTTTAGATTCACACCAACAGATATATTTTTTCCAAATTTTGTGGTAAATCTTTCTAGTTACAGGCTTTCTGGCCTGAACAAGAGTATCGATAACAGAATCTGAGAACCCTCGCTTCGATAAGATCAAGCGTTCAATCTCCAAGCAGTCAGCTGGAGTGAAACCAGATTCGGATGTTCGAACGGACCCTGAACAAGAAGGTCTCGTCTCAAGGTAGCTTCCAAGGTGGAGCCGATGACATATTCACCAGATCTGCATACCAAGTCCTGCGTGGCCACGCAGGAGCTATCAAGATCACCGACGCCCTCTCCTGATTGATCCTGGCTACCAGCCTGGGGATGAGAGGAAACGGCGGGAACACATAAGCTAGTTTGAAGGTCCAAGGTGCTACTAGTGCATCCACTAGAGCCGCCTTGGGATCCCTGGATCTGGACCCGTAGCAAGGAACTTTGCAGTTCTGACGAGAGGCCATCAGATCCATGTCTGGAATGCCCCACAGCTGAGTGACTTGGGCAAAGATTTCCGGATGGAGTTCCCACTCCCCCGGATGCAATGTCTGACGACTCAGAAAATCCGCTTCCCAATTTTCCACTCCTGGGATGTGGATAGCAGACAGGTGGCAGGAGTGAGACTCCGCCCATAGAATGATTTTGGTCACTTCTTCCATCGCCAGGGAACTCCTTGTTCCCCCCTGATGGTTGATGTACGCAACAGTTGTCATGTTGTCTGATTGAAACCGTATGAACTTGGCCCTCGCTAGCTGAGGCCAAGCCTTGAGAGCATTGAATATCGCTCTCAGTTCCAGAATATTTATCGGTAACAGAGATTCTTCCCGAGACCAAAGACCCTGAGCTTTCAGGGATCCCCAGACCGCGCCCCAGCCCATCAGACTGGCGTCGGTCGTGACAATGACCCACTCTGGTCTGCGGAATGTCATCCCTCGTGACAGGTTGTCCAGGGACAGCCACCAACGGAGTGAGTCTCTGGTCCTCTGATTTACTTGTATCTTCGGAGACAAGTCTGTATAGTCCCCATTCCACTGACTGAGCATGCACAGTTGTAATGGTCTTAGATGAATGCGCGCAAAAGGAACTATGTCCATTGCCGCTACCATCAACCCGATCACTTCCATGCACTGAGCTATGGAAGGAAGAGGAACGGAATGAAGTATCCGACAAGAGTCTAGAAGTTTTGTTTTTCTGGCCTCTGTCAGAAAAATCCTCATTTCTAAGGAGTCTATTATTGTTCCCAAGAAGGGAACCCTTGTTGACGGAGATAGAGAACTCTTTTCCACGTTCACTTTCCATCCGTGAGATCTGAGAAAGGCCAGGACAATGTCCGTGTGAGCCTTTGCTTGAGGAAGGGACGACGCTTGAATTAGAATGTCGTCCAAGTAAGGTACTACAGCAATGCCCCTTGGTCTTAGCACAGCTAGAAGGGACCCTAGTACCTTTGTGAAAATCCTTGGAGCAGTGGCTAATCCGAAAGGAAGCGCCACGAACTGGTAATGTTTGTCCAGGAATGCGAACCTCAGGAACCGATGATGTTCCTTGTGGATAGGAATATGTAGATACGCATCCTTTAAATCCACCGTGGTCATGAATTGACCTTCCTGGATGGAAGGAAGAATAGTTCGAATGGTTTCCATCTTGAACGATGGAACCTTGAGAAACTTGTTTAAGATCTTGAGATCTAAGATTGGTCTGAACGTTCCCTCTTTTTTGGGAACTATGAACAGATTGGAGTAGAATCCCATCCCTTGTTCTCTTAATGGAACAGGATGAATCACTCCCATTTTTAACAGGTCTTCTACACAATGTAAGAATGCCTGTCTTTTTATGTGGTCTGAAGACAACTGAGACCTGTGGAACCTCCCCCTTGGGGGAAGTCCCTTGAATTCCAGAAGATAACCTTGGGAGACTATTTCTAGCGCCCAAGGATCCAGAACATCTCTTGCCCAAGCCTGAGCGAAGAGAGAGAGTCTGCCCCCCACCAGATCCGGTCCCGGATCGGGGGCCAACATTTCATGCTGTCTTGGTAGCAGTGGCAGGTTTCTTGGCCTGCTTACCCTTGTTCCAGCCTTGCATTGGTCTCCAAGCTGGCTTGGCTTGAGAAGTATTACCCTCTTGCTTAGAGGACGTAGCACTTTGGGCTGGTCCGTTTCTACGAAAGGGACGAAAATTAGGTTTATTTTTTGCCTTGAAAGGCCGATCCTGAGGAAGGGCGTGGCCCTTACCCCCAGTGATATCAGAGATAATCTCTTTCAAGTCAGGGCCAAACAGCGTTTTCCCCTTGAAAGGAATGTTAAGTAGCTTGTTCTTGGAAGACGCATCAGCCGACCAAGATTTCAACCAAAGCGCTCTGCGCGCCACAATAGCAAACCCAGAATTCTTAGCCGCTAACCTAGCCAATTGCAAAGTGGCGTCTAGGGTGAAAGAATTAGCCAATTTAAGAGCATTGATTCTGTCCATAATCTCCTCATAAGGAGAAGAATCCCTATCGACCGCCTTTATCAGCTCATCGAACCAGAAACATGCGGCTGTAGCGACAGGGACAATGCATGAAATTGGTTGTAGAAGGTAACCCTGCTGAACAAACATCTTTTTAAGCAAACCTTCTAATTTTTTATCCATAGGATCTTTGAAAGCACAACTATCCTCTATGGGTATAGTGGTGCGTTTGTTTAAAGTGGAAACCGCTCCCTCGACCTTGGGGACTGTCTGCCATAAGTCCTTTCTGGGGTCGACCATAGGAAACAATTTTTTAAATATGGGGGGAGGGACGAAAGGAATACCGGGCCTTTCCCATTCTTTATTAACAATGTCCGCCACCCGCTTGGGTATAGGAAAAGCTTCTGGGGGCCCCGGCACCTCAAGGAACTTGTCCATTTTACATAGTTTCTCTGGGATGACCAACTTGTCACAATCATCCAGAGTGGATAATACCTCCTTAAGCAGAATGCGGAGATGTTCCAACTTAAATTTAAATGCAATCACATCAGGTTCAGCTTGTTGAGAAATGTTCCCTGAATCAGTAATTTCTCCCTCAGACAAAACCTCCCTGGCCCCATCAGACTGGGTTAGGGGCCCTTCAGAAATATTATTATCAGCGTCGTCATGCTCTTCAGTATCTAAAACAGAGCAGTCGCGCTTACGCTGATAAGGGTTCATTTTGGCTAAAATGTTTTTGACAGAATTATCCATTACAGCCGTTAATTGTTGCATAGTAAGGAGTATTGGCGCGCTAGATGTACTAGGGGCCTCCTGAGTGGGCAAGACTCGTGTAGACGAAGGAGGGAATGATGCAGTACCATGCTTACTCCCCTCACTTGAGGAATCATCTTGGGCATCATTGTCATTGTCACATAAATCACATTTATTTAAATGAATAGGAATTCTGGCTTCCCCACATTCAGAACACAGTCTATCTGGTAGTTCAGACATGTTAAACAGGCATAAACTTGATAACAAAGTACAAAAAACGTTTTAAAATAAAACCGTTACTGTCACTTTAAATTTTAAACTGAACACACTTTATTACTGCAATTGCGAAAAAACATGAAGGAATTGTTCAAAATTCACCAAATTTTCACCACAGTGTCTTAAAGCCTTAAAAGTATTGCACACCAAATTTGGAAGCTTTAACTCTTAAAATAACGGAACCGGAGCCGTTTTTAACTTTAACCCCTTTACAGTCCCTGGTATCTGCTTTGCTGAGACCCAACCAAGCCCCAAGGGGAATACGATACCAAATGACGCCTTCAGAAAGTCTTTTCTAAGTATCAGAGCTCCTCTCACATGCGACTGCATGCCATGCCTCTCAAAAACAAGTGCGCAACACCGGCGCGAAAATGAGGCTCTGCCTATGCTTTGGGAAAGCCCCTAAAGAATAAGGTGTCTAAAACAGTGCCTGCCGATATTATTATATCAAAATACCCAGATAAAATGATTCCTCAAGGCTAAATATGTGTTAATAATGAATCGATTTAGCCCAGAAAGAGTCTACAGTCTTAATAAGCCCTTTTTGAAGCCCTTATTTACGATCGTAATAAACATGGCTTACCGGATCCCATAGGGAAAATGACAGCTTCCAGCATTACATCGTCTTGTTAGAATGTGTCATACCTCAAGCAGCAAGAGACTGCTCACTGTTCCCCCAACTGAAGTTAATTGCTCTCAACAGTCCTGTGTGGAACAGCCATGGATTTTAGTGACGGTTGCTAAAATCATTTTCCTCATACAAACAGAAATCTTCATCTCTTTTCTGTTTCTGAGTAAATAGTACATACCAGCACTATTTTAAAATAACAAACTCTTGATTGAATAATAAAAACTACAGTTAAACACTAAAAAACTCTAAGCCATTTCCGTGGAGATGTTGCCTGTACAACGGCAAAGAGAATGACTGGGGTAGGCGGAGCCTAGGAGGGATCATGTGACCAGCTTTGCTGGGCTCTTTGCCATTTCCTGTTGGGGAAGAGAATATCCCACAAGTAAGGATGACGCCGTGGACCGGACACACCTATGTTGGAGAAACACGTATTACCCTAAGAAAAAATCACATGCATATGAAAATATATAAATGATTTAAGATACTATACACTAGTCATGGACAGTCAAGAAAATCTAATTTCTACTGAAATTTTTGTAAAGAATATTCAAGAAACTTTGTTGGCTGTAAATGTAAAAGGAGGCTTAGCGCGTTCGGCTCCCAGGACCTACACTAAAGTTAGTGCAGGTCCAGGTTGCTGAGCAGACTTGGGGACAGATTTATCAATCTCCGCTGCTCTATAATTTTCCGCCTGCTCTGAGGCTGCAGACTAAAATCAATCCGATCGAATACGGTCAAGCTGATTGACACCACCTGCTAGCAGCTGATTGGCCGTGAATCTGCAGGGGGCAGCATTTGCACAAGCAGTTCACAAGAACTGCTGCTGCAATGATAAATGCCAACAGCGGCATTTATCGATGTGCAGCGGACATGAAACGCTACATCGTATCATGTCCGTTCGCACTATATTAAATATACCCCTAAGCCTCCTGTTAGCGCAGCCAGGAGCTGACAAGAAGAGGATCCGGTTAGCACACTCTGCAGAGCGTGTTAGGGTAAGTTTTTAACCCTTTTAAAAGTAATTTAAAGGAAATACATAAATACTGATGGATTTCATTTTTGCTGGTGCATTCATTCGAATATTCGTTTACAAAAACAAAAATTCGATTTTCGGTACAAATGTGTATTTGTACGAAAACGAATGCACATCTCTACTATACACAGAAAACAGGGTCATCTGATTCTTTTAGCTGCAATATTAAATTTGTAAATTACCCTCTTGCCTTCTGTGTGATTTTAAACCACGAGCCCAGAGGTGCAAAGAGGTTAAAGGGACATGAAACCCAACATTTTTCTTTCATGATTCCGGTAGAAAACACAAATTTTAAAAAGTTTACAATGTACTTTTGTTATCAAATTTGCTTCATTCTTGTGTTATTTTTTGTTGAAGAGATATCTGGACAGGCTGTGTGCACATGCCTGAAGCAATACATGACAGAAAATAGTGCTGCCATCTAGTGCTCTTGTCAATGTATAACATTATTGCAAAACTGCTGCCATATAGTGCTGCAGACGTGTGCACACTCCTGAGCCTACCTTCATGCTTTTCAACAAAAGATAACAGGAAAACTAAGAAAATTTGATATAAGAAAGTAAAATGGAAAGTTGTTTAAATAGTATGCCCTGTCTGACCCATGAAAGAAAGAAATTGGGTTATATGTCCCTTTAAGAAACAGTGGTCTTGAACCCTGCTTCTTAAAGGGACATGAAACCCAAAAAAACTAAATTTATGCTTACCTGATAAATTTATTTCTCTTGTGGTGTATCCAGTCCACGGATCATCCATTACTTGTGGGATATTCTCCTTCCCAACAGGAAGCTGCAAGAGGATCACCCACAGCAGAGCTGTCTATATAGCTCTTCCCCTAACTGCCACCTACCAGTCATTCGACCGAAGACAAGCAAGAGAAAGGAGAAACTATAGGGTGCAGTGGTGACTGTAGTTTAAAAATAAAAAACACCTGCCTTAAAATGACAGGGCGGGCCGTGGACTGGATACACCACAAGAGAAATAAATTTATCAGGTAAGCATAAATTTTTCTCTTGAAAGGTGTATCCAGTCCACGGATCATCCATTACTTGTGGGATACCAATACCAAAGCTATAGGACACGGATGAAGGGAGGGACAAGGCAGGCGCTTAAACGGAAGGCACCACTGCCTGTAAGACCTTTCTCCCAAAAATAGCCTCCGAAGAAGCAAAAGTATCAAATTTATAGAATTTAGTAAAAGTATGAAGCGAAGACCAAGTTGCCGCCTTACAAATCTGTTCAACAGAAGCCTCATTCTTAAAAGCCCATGTGGAAGCTACCGCTCCAGTAGAATGAGCTGTAATTCTTTCAGGAGGCTACTGGCCAGCAGTCTCATAAGCTAAGCGGATTATACTTCTTAGCCAAAAAGATAGAGATGTTGCCGAAGCCTTTTGGCCTCTCCTCTGTCCAGAGTAGACAACAAACAATGCAGATGTTTGACGAAAATCTTTAGTAGCTTGTAAATAATACTTTAAAGCGCGAACCACGTCAAGATTGTGAAATAGACGTTCCTTCTTTGAAGAAGGATTAGGACACAGTGACGGAACAACAATCTCCTGATTGATATTTTTATTAGATACCACCTTAGGCAGAAAACCAGGTTTGGTACGTAACACTACCTTATCTGCATGGAAAATGAGATAAGGGGAATCACATTGTAAAGCAGATAACTCCGAAACTCTTCGAGCCGAGGAGATAGCTACTAAAAACAGAACTTTCCAAGATAAGAGCTTAATATCTATGGAATGCAAAGGTTCAAATGGAACCCCTTGAAGAACTTTAAGAACTAAATTTAAACTCCATGGCGGAGCAACATGTTTAAAAACAGGCTTGATTCTAACCAGAGCCTGACAAAATGCCTGAACATCTGGAACCTCAGCAAGACGTTTGTGCAAAAGAATAGACAGAGCAGAAATCTGTCCCTTTAAGGAACTAGCTGATAAACCCTTCTCCAATCCTTCTTGGAGAAAAGATAATATCCTAGGAATCCTGACTTTACTCCATGAGCAACCCTTGGATTCACACCAATGAAGATATTTACACCATATCTTATGATAGATTTTCCTGGTGACAGGCTTTCAAGCCTGTATTAAGATATCAATGCCCGACTCGGAGAAACCACGCTTTGATAAAATCAAGCGTTCAATCTCCAAGCAGTCAGACGCAGAGAAATTAGATTTGGATGGTTAAAAAAAACCCTGAAGTAGAAGGTCCTGTCTCAGAGGCAGAGTCCATGGTGGAGAGGATGACATGTCCACCAGATCTGCATACCAAGTCCTGCGAGGCCATGCAGGTGCTATCAAAATCACTGAAGCTCTCTCCTGTTTGATCTTGGCAATCAGACGAGGGAGCAGAGGAAACAGTGGAAACACATAAGCCAGGTTGAAGGATCAAGGCACTGCTAGAGCATCTATCAGTGCTGTCTTGGGATCCCTGGACCTGGAACCGTAACAAGGAAGCTTGGCGTTCTGACGAGATGCCATGAGATACAGTTCTGGTTTGCCCCAAAGTTGAATCAACTGTGCAAATACCTCCGGATGGAGCTCCCACTCCCCCGGATGAAAAGTCTGTCGACTTAGAAAATCCGCCTCCCAGTTCTCTACACCTGGGATATGGATAGCTGATAGATGGCAAGAGTGAATCTCTGCCCATCGAATTATCTTTGAAACCTCCAACATTGCTAGGGAACTCCTTGTTCCCCCTTGATGGTTGATGTAAGCTACAGTCGTGATGTTGTCCGACTGAAATCTGATGAACCTGACCGCAGCTAGCTGAGGCCAAGCCTGAAGAGCATTGAATATCGCTCTTAGTTCCAGAATGTTTATCGGAAGGAGTGCTTCCTCCTGAGTCCACGATCCCTGAGCCTTCAGGGAGTTCCAGACTGCACTCCAGCCCAGAAGGCTGGCATCTGTTGTTACTATTGTCCAATCTGGCCTGCGGAAGGTCATACCTTTGGACAGATGGACCCGAGATAGCCACCAGAGAAGAGAATCCCTGGTCTCTTGATCCAGATTTAGTAGAGGGGACAAATCCGTGTAATCCCCATTCCACTGACTGAGCATGCAGAGTTGCAGCGGTCTGAGATGTAGGCGGGCAAACAGCACTATGTCCATTGCCGCTACCATTAAGCAGATTACTTCCATACACTGAGCCACTGAAGGGCGAGAAGTAGAATAAAGAACACGGCAGGAATTTAGAAGTTTTGACAACCTGGCCTCTGTCAGGTAAATCTTCATTTCTACAGAATCTATCAGAGTTCCCAGGAAGGAAACTCTTGTGAGAGGGGATAGAGAACTCTTCTTTTCGTTCATTTTCCACCCATGAGACCTCAGGAATGCCAGAACAATGTCCGTATGGACTTGGCAATTTGGAAATTCGACGCCTGTATCAGAATGTCGTCTAAGTAAGGGGCTACTGCTATGCCCCGTGGCCTTAGGACCACCAGAAGTGACCCCAGAACCTTCGTAAAGATTCTTGGTGCCGTAGCTAACCCAAAGGGAAGAGCCACAAACTGGTAATGCCTGTCTAGGAAGGCGAACCTGAGAAACCTATGATGATCTTTGTGTATCGGAATGTGAAGATAAGCATCCTTTAAGTCCACGGTAGTCATGTATTGACCCCCCTGGATCATAGGTAGGATGGTTCGAATAGTCTCCATCTTGAAAGATGTGACCCTAAGAAATTTGTTTAGGATCTTGAGATCTAAGATTGGTCTGAAGGTTCCCTCTTTCTTGGGAACCACAAAGAGATTTGAATAGAAGCCTTGTCCCTGTTCCTCCTTTGGAACTGGGTGGATCACTCCCATAACTAGGAGGTCTTGAACACAATGTAAGAATGCCTCTCTCTTTATCTGGTCTGCAGATAATTGTGAGAGGTGAAATCTTCCTTTTGGGGAAGAAGCTTTGAAGTCCAGAAGATATCCCTGGGACACAATTTCCAACGCCCAGGGATCCTGGACATCTCTTGCCCAAGCCTGGGAGAAGAGAGAAAATCTGCCCCCTACTAGATCCGTTACCGGATCGGGGGCTGATCTTTCATGCTGTCTTAGAGGCAGCAGCAGGCTTCTTGGCCTGCTTACCTTTGTTCCAGGCCTGGTTAGGTCTCCAGACCGGCTTGGACTGGGCAAAATTTCCCTCTTGTTTTGCATTTGAGGGAGTTGATGCCGCACTCGTCTTAAAGTTTCGAAAGGCACGAAAATTAGTTTGTTTGGTCCTTAAGGGCATGACCTTTTCCTCCAGTAATATCAGAAATGATCTCCTTCAGTCCAGGCCCGAATAGGGTCTGCCCCTTGAAGGGAATGTTGAGAAGCTTAGACTTTGAAGTAACGTCAGCTGACCAGGATTTAAGCCATAGCGCCCTACGCGCCTGTATAGCAAAACCTGAGTTCTTAGCCGCTAGTTTGGTTAAATGAACAACGGCGCCAGAAACAAATGAATTGGCTAGCTTAAGCGCTTTAAGCTTGTCAAGTATATCATCCAATGGAGTTTCTACCTGTAAGGCCTCTTCCAGAGACTCAAACCAGAAGGCCGCAGCAGCAGTGACCGGGGCAATACATGCAAGAGGCTGGAGAATAAAACCTTGTTGAATAAACATTTTCTTAAGGTAACCCTCTAACTTTTTATCCATTGGATCTAGGAAAGCACAACTGTCCTCGACGGGAATAGTTGTACGCTTAGCTAGGGTAGAAACTGCTCCCTCCACTTTAGGGACCGTGTAGCGGCATCTATTGGAAACATTTTTTAAAAATAGGAGGGGGAGAGAACGATACACCTGGTCTATCCTATTCCTTAGTAATAACTTCTGAAAACCTTTTAGGTATTTGAAAAACATCAGTGTAAACAGGCACTGCATAGTATTTATCCAATCTACACAATTTATCTGGCGCTTTAATGGTGTCACAGTCATCCAGAGTAGCTAAAACCTCCCTGAGCAACACGCGGAGGTGTTCAAGCTTAAATTTAAATGTAGACATATCAGAATCAGGTTGAAGCATCTTCCCTGGGTCAGAAAAATCACCCACAGAAAGAAGCTCTCCTGCCTCAGCTTCTGCATATTGTGAGGGGATATCAGACATAGCTACTAAAGCGTCAGAGAGCTCTGTATTTTTTCTAGTCCCAGAGCTGTCTCATTTTCCTTGTAACCCTGGTAGTTTGGACAATACCGCTGTAAGGGTATGATCCATAACTGCCGCCATGTCTTGTAAAGTAAACGCCATGGGCGCGCTAGATGTACTTGGCGCCACTTGAGCGGGAGTCCCTTGAGCGGGAGTCAAAGGTTCTGACACATGGGGTGAGTTAGTCGGCATAACTTCCCCTTTGTCAATTTCCTCTGGTGATAAATCTTTTAAAGACAGAATATGATCTTTATAACTTAAAGTAAAATCAGTACATTTGGTACACATTCTAAGAGGGGGTTCCACAATGGCTTCTAAACATAATGAACAAGGAGTTTCCTTTATGTCAGACATGTTTAAACAGACTAGCAATGAGACCAGCAAGCTTGGAAAACACTTTGATAAATGTAAACAAGCAAAAAATAAAAACGGTACTGTGCCTTTAAGAGAAACAAATTTTGTCAGAAATTGAAAAACAGTGATAAAAAGCAGGAAATCTTACGAAATTTTTATAGTGTGTATAATAGACTAACAGAGCATTGCACCCACTTGCAAATGGATGATTAACCCCTTAGTTTCAAAACCGGATCAAAAAAACGATATAAACGTTTTTTTAACAGTCACAACAAACTGCCACAGCTCTGCTGTGTCCCTACCTGCCCATACAACGACTTTTGAAGGCACAAAAACCCTTTGTAGAGGTCCTAAGTGTTCAGGGGACTCCTTCAGGGAAGCTGGAAGTCTCAAGCTGCAAAAACTACTGCACGATTTAGGCCTGAAATTAGGCCCCTCCCAACCTGTACTCACAGTGAGAGGGCCATAAAAAACTATCCCTAGGCAAAATCTAGCCAGCCATGTGGAAAAAACTGGGCCCCAATAAAGTTTTATCACCAATATGTAGAAAAAAACGTTTAAACACTTCCAGCAAACGTTATCTTATTTTCAGTAATGTGAGAAAGTAATAACACAATTTATGCTTACCTGATAAATTTATTTCTCTTGTGGTGTATCCAGTCCACGGATCATCCATTACTTGTGGGATATTCTCATTCCCAACAGGAAGTTGCAAGAGGACATCCACAGCAGAGCTGTAATATAGCTCCTCCCCTAACTGTCATAGCCAGTCATTCGACCGAAAACAAGCCGAGAAAGGAGGAACCATAGGGTGTAGTGGTTACTGTAGTTTAAATTTAAAAATTACCTGCCT